>NC_080200.1:33719200-33920872 GCF_030028045.1 Hippopotamus amphibius kiboko | reverse complement strand
TGTTAGGATGAGTCCAGCCACGAGGACTCAAGAGGGGCAGAGGGGGAGATTCCCCCCCCCAAACAGGAAGGCATCTGGAACTCTCTTCCCAGTGGCCACCCGGCTCAACTCTGGGTGCCTGAACCCTAGTTTGCCTCCTTTCGATTTTTAAATGCTCTTCCCTGGGTTAGAATCACAAGGAGAGATGCTCACGCGTGTATGTCTTCCAAGTTTTACATGACATGGGGCAGCCCTCCTAAGAAAGCAAAGAAAGACTCAGAGAAGTGGCAACACCTACAATCTCTTCGGTTCTGCTGAGGAGAGGGAGGAAATCTGGGAAAGTAACTATACTATGGCCCGGGCTGGCGGGCGCCGGGCGGGGGGGCGGGGAGGGGGGCGGGGGAGAGTTAAGGGAGCTAAAGGAGGATGAGATTTCTTAGAAACTCATTCTTAGGCACAGACACATTGGAGGGATGCGGGACCCCACCTCTTCTTTTCCCTTGTGTTGGGAAGATCATTTGGCTCCTGCCAGCTGGGGTTTCATTCCCCCACGAATCATCAGGCGAGTGCTCCGGAGAAAAGAGCGAGAGCACAGGTCAGGCGAACATGGAGAAGATGGCTGCCGGATGCCCGGGGCCACACGGATGTCTTCGGGGGCACAGGCACGTCCACAATCTGTGGACCATGTCTACGGCAGATTGGGTGTGTAGGTCATTTTGAACAGGCTCCCATCCACCTGCCCTCATTGGGGTCCTGTCTCCAGCTCCCCTGAGCGGTGCCGTCACGGCCAGGCGAAGACAGGGCTCCTCCAGGGGCGGGCCCGTGCCAGAGAAAGGGAGACGGCAGTGAAGTCATCGAGCTTCGGGTACTTCTACCAGAGTGACTCTCCTTCATCAAGTCCCCGGCAGGTGGAGGGACACGTCTTTCTGACACAGTGGGGCCAGGGGAGGCTTAGAAAAAGGCTTCTGACAACCGCACCATCAAGTATGAGCTCTCCGTTTCCTTGACAGAAGAGTCCCCCACTCTCCCAAGTGGTAGAGCTAGGAACTGGCCCCTTGGGTCCCATCTTACACGTGAGAATGACATGCTGACTTTACCCCTCTTCAAGGTGGAGTTTGTAAAAGGTCAGCCCTGGAGGAAGGACCCAGCTTGTCAGTCCTCTCGTGCTATCATCCAAGCCGAGGAGAGCCGTGCCAGGCCTCCACGGAAGGAATACGGCGGTCGGCTGCCTTTGGAGAAGATGGCTCTGTGAGCAGCAGCATGGAAACCAACCGAGAAGCAGGGGCCACTCTAGAGGCCAGCAGGGTCCTTAGGGGCCCAGCCAGGCCAGGCCAGGCCAGGATGGAGAGAGGGGATGGAGCCGGACCTTTGAGGCCTTAGCCTCCACAGCACCTGGGATTCTGCTGGGATTCTTGAGAAACTCGCTCCACATTCTAGAAGGGCCTGCGTGTCACAAAGATACGAAGCCATACTTTCCTTAAAGAGCACCTGCCCTCAGGAAGTGGCACTCAGCACGCTCACTGGTGATGGGCCAGACACACCCATAGACACTCAGGTTCCAGGGAAAAGCTTTGCTCAGCTCTTTCTCCCCTTGCGTCCTCAAAACACAAAGCCATCGCTTCCGGATACCAGGGAAGCTCTCAGGTAGGTTGTGCTGGGGCAGGCGCCAACTAGAACTGTGAAGAGGGGAGATCGGAGCCGCAGAAGCTCTGGGGCCCCGAGGAAAGACGCCGCCGCCGATCCACCCCTCGCACCTTCCTCTCAGCGGGAGGGTCAGGGACTCTCCCCCCGCACAGGATCCTGGCCACACACGAGGGAGGGCCCACACCCACTTTACTGCTCCTCTTTACCTGGGGTGGGTTCAGAGACACTGGACTCGGCTCATCCCTCTCCACAGCGGCTCGTCCCTCTCCACAGCCGTGCACACGGCAGGCAGCAGAGCAGAAGAACAAGAGCTGGCATTGTCCACCGTTCCCAGAGCTGCTCCATTCCCGTCCATGCGCATCCGGATGGGGCGCACAGACAGGGCGCCCGTCCTGAGGTCACCGTGTCGCTCCAGGTGCGGACTCCCGAGATGGTGACATCTCGGTCGAGGAGACCGTCCCCTGTGAGACCACAGGCTTGGCAGTATTGCCGAGAGCATGCTTCGTGGGCCATCTGCAATTCCATGTCACCGGAAACATACCGTGTCAAACTTGTGCTCGGCCTCCAAGTCAAAGGGCTGCCTGAGGACTTTGACCGACAATTCCAGTTGCTCCTGGCCTAAGAGACACAACTTCTCCCAAGGAAACAAACCGTAACACAATGGAAAGTCTGACCTACCTCCAGACGCGTGTTTGACGTGGCACGGCCATGTCCGGAGGCTCATGTGACTTCCATGTGGGGGCAGCCTGGGAACCGCCTTTCTGAGTCTCCCCCTCCCCGTGCGACCCCAGAGTAGGGTTGGTGAGAAGAGAACGCTGGATGGGATGTAGGCATTGGAAATGAAGCCACAGCCAAGGCTCTCTGCAGGCTGTCACCATCCCACACGGTGACAGGTGGGCACAGAGGTGCAGGGTGGAAGGCTGTCCATCCACACACACACACACACACACACACACACCCCCGCCGCCCTGCGTCTGGCTAGTGTTCCCAGCTGGTGCCCCCTGGACGACAGTGACCCAGGCCACTCTTGGCTGCCTGGCTGCAGATCCACCGAGGGACAGCTGTGCCTTCCCCCGAGTCTCTCCATGTCTCCCCTGTGGCCCCGCACATCGGTGGCTACCTTTCCCTGCGGGCGCTGACAGCTCCATCGGCACTGCCACCTCCGCCACTGCCACCGGGCACTCAGAGGACTGAGAGCCACAGCCTTCCCTCCCCTCCCCTCCCCTCCCCTCCTCCGCAGCCCAGCCCAGCCCTGCCCTGCCCTGCCCAGCTGCTCCCAGGCCTCTGGAAGGTCCAGTTCCTAGAACGAGGTCTTCATTCCTGTGACTCCCACGGTGTCTCTGTTTCCATGACACAGACCGGCTATGTTGTCCCGACAGTAGGACACACACAGAAACCCTGTGTGAAAATCATGAGGCTGACAGCATCATTAGTCATCTGAGACAGAAAATCAATAAAGATATCGTATTAAATACACATAATTATAGGTAGGGGTGTGTGTTTGTGTGTGTGTGTGTGTGTGTGTGTGTGTGTGTGTCTGTCTGTTTGTCTGTCTGTCTGTATCTCACTGCAGCATTCACACAAGCATTGCCAGCCAAGCAGAACCTCAGGTCTCTGTGATAATTGTCTCTGGGGATGTTCTGCCGACTGTCACGCAGAGACCGTCGTTGTACGGAGACACAGGTAAAGACGTGTGTTTGTCAAGACAGGAGAACACAGAAAACACATCCTGTTTCACAGGGATGAACTAGTGTCATGATGCCAACCTGGGGACATGGGCTCCCGTTCATGCTCCTGTCCAGGCCCTGCAAGCATTAGGGGACCATCGCTTCTGTCCTTGTATGGGCCGCTCACTGCACCGAGTTCTTAGTCACCTCACGTAGCCCTCACCGCAAATCCACACCTTGAACATGGTCCTCCTTCCTCATCGCCACCGCCACCACGTTGCTCCTGGTCTCTTTAAACGCGCACGCGTCCCTGGTGGGTGGGGTAAGGAGCCAGCTCCCCCCACCCCACCCCACTCCGGTGCCTGCCTGCCTGCCTGCCTGCCTGCGTGCGTGGAGTAGAAGCAGGGAATGTTCTGTCGTTCCCCCTTCCCAACCCGCGAACGAAGGAAACCTTCGTGTATCTTTCTATACTTTATGTGCTGTCGCCTACATGTGTTCCCCCATTTTTCTTTATCCACAAGAGCTCCCTGCAGTCCCCACTCTCTGTATGAACGGCATTCACACACATCCAAAGTGAATTTATTTCAGCTTCTATCGGGTGGCATATCCAGATAGATCCTTTAGGTCAGGAAGCACAGAAACACAGCCAAGTCGAGTGAGTGCTGAACCAGAGTCATTTAGGAATCCTATGAGGTGACCAGTGTGGAAGGAGCATGTGTTCCAAGGCACTTCTTTTGATGTCTTAGGTTTACCTAGCCAGCAATGCAGATCCCATGAAAGTGGCCAGAGATCTTTTCTCCATAGGCTCTCCTGTTACGGAATGCAAGTGTGTTCCCGTGCCCACGGACGACACACAGTGAGGCCAAACAAGGGGACACGTCAGAGTTTGGGGCAGGGGAAGGTTTCTAGCATGGCCGAGCAAGGGGAGGGTGGGAATCTTTCTTTTCCAGAAAAGTTAGAACTTCTCTCAAGTTGCATGGGCCCAGAAAATGCTTTCTCCTCTTCGATCGTCAGTCAAGGAAAGGTAGCACCTGGTTTTTCACGAGGAGATTTTCTTCCTAATTCCAGTTATCTTATAAAATAAAGAAGAAAAATTCTGTTAATGTTTCACATAAGCGTCCAGGACTATTTCACTTCCATGATTTGAAGAAATGTTATTTTCTCTCTGACTGACACTGTCCTTGAAGGACCAAGCTAAACTTCTAAGGAGCCAAATTCCAAATCATTTTGAGACTAGGAAATACAAAGTGTAGTGTCATAGATTGATTGATCGATCCATTGATTTCATCAGACAGCAGTCGTCACTTCTAAGATTATTCGAACACCACTAACTCTTGTGTAACAAAGTTGAGATGTCTGCGCTCGAGCACGCGCACACGCGCACGCGTGTGTGTGTGTGTGTGACTCATAAGGGGATGTTTTCCATAGCTGTGCACTATGACACTGCAGGATCTCTGGTTGCTGAGTACTCAGAGGTGCAAGCCCCGATACAGAGCTTGGACTGTGAAGTTATGCATGGGTTCTCAATGGTGTGTGTGGGGTCGGCCCCCCTAATCCCCCATGTTGGTTGTTCAACGGTCAACTCTAATATATAGATCAGAGAGGATATCATCCATGTGCTTCATATGAATAACTTTCCCAAATAATCTTTATCTTTTTCAAAGGAAGACATCCTGTAATCCATTTCATAAGATGCTATTGGGAACCTACTCCCCCAGCATGTGAATTATCCCTACAGAGCGCAAGATCCCTGAGAAGGAGGAGCCCTGCACGCTGAGACACCAGGAAAGTAGGCTTTTAGATGATATTGTCTGCTTCTCATGGGATGACGGTGTCTACTGATCCTATTCAAGTGTGTAAAATGAGAGCCCCCTGGCAAGGATCAGCAGAAGGTCTTTTCTGCTGGGCCCTGGGCTCTTCCTTAAAGTGGGGAGGCCAAGAGCCTCAAGAAGGAAGGAAGGAAGGAAGGAAGGTGGGAGGGAGGGAGGGAGGGAGGGAGGGGAGGGTTTGCCCAGTGCCATCAGGCCCGTGTGTCACCCTAAAGAGAAGGGCAGCCATTGCCACTGCTGGAATCATGTCCCCATTTCCTGGGCAGGACATTCAAGAAGGCCTCCTCCTGTGTGTTTCGTGCATCACCTCGACGGTGCCCCCAGGAATAGTCACCGGAGGAAACTGTGCAGCTGAGCCAACCTGCCTGGGAACACGGCCTCCTTCCTTTAAGAAGTGGAAAACTCGCCCAGTGCTCTCTCTGTTGTTGTTTTTCCGGTCCTTATCCTTGTCCTTGTCGTCGGCGTCATCGTCGTTACTGTTGTTAACAAGTGAAAGATAGTGAGTCAGAAAGAGAAAAACAAATATTGTATATTCACACATATATGTGGACTGCAGAAAAATGGTACACATCAACTGGTGTGCAAGGCAGAAATAGAGACACAGATGTAGAGCACAAACATATGGACACCAAGTGGGGAAAGTGGGGAGGGTTGGGGGGGAATGAATTGGAAGATTGGGGTACCAAATTGTACACTCTAAATATATACAGTTTATTGTAAAACATAAAAAGAAAATAAGTTAAAAAAAGAAAAAGTGAATGATGCCTCCGTCTAGAGGAATACTTGGCAGTTATTATGTTCAGGACCATTTCTTTTTCGGCCATTGATGGAAAACTCCTTGGATCCTGTTAGCATTTATGGATTCAAGGAGTGCAGTTCTTCATAGGTTCTGTCACGTCGTTAGGAGGGGAATCCTCATCAAGTTGCTTCAACGAGGACTACGTGTCCTTCAGATGCGGAGGTGGAAACGAATGGTGCGCTGCGGGGCGGTGGGGGGGCGGGGGCGCGATGATAGGCACCCAGGACTCCTTCCCCCAGGCCTCCTTTTGTTCCCTCACTGCTTCCTGGAGAAGGGACACCACACCCCACCCCCACACACACACCCTCTAGGTGTGCTATTTGCTGTCCATAATTTCACGTGCCCTTTGGGCATGGCTGATAGAGACGGACATGAAGCAGCAGGACGGCAAGCTGGCACCTGGGCCTAGGGAAGTTTCACAAGTGAAATATCAGAACTGGAGCTGGGACAGACATGCCTCCCCTTCCCGGGGCCGGGGATGGGGGGGTGGGGTGCAGAAGCTGGGCTGGGGGAGCTGGAGACGAGGGGCACAGAGAGAGGCGGGGAAGGGAGGCCCCTCGTGGGCCTGGGAGAGACGGGGATCGGGGGCGGGGCGGTGGGGGGCAGGGGGCCACTGCTGACCAGCCTCGGTTCGGGTTCCCTGTCCCCCATCCTGCTGAGAACTTGCCTTTGCTTCCTGCCCTCAGGTGTGCGAGAGGAGCATGTTTCTTTTCAATAAAGACCAATACATTATGTCACACTGTGTTTGGTTTTGCTTGTTCATGTTCCAGACGAGGCCAAAGAACTCTCCCAGGGGAGGTGTGGGTACAAAGGATCTGACAGGATGGGAGGGTGCGGGTCCGTGCATGGGCCAAGAAATCCAGAAAATCTGTCGTAGCTGAGACTCAGGCCTTTTTCAGAAATAGGCCAAGAGAGTTCAGCTTTGACCATTCCCTGCCAAGTAGTCATCACAGGTGCTTCCTGGAAGGGATTGAGTTGCAGAAACCAGCGTGGCCCGCAGCCCTCAGGTCTCAGCCCGGCAGGCAGGCAGGCAGGCAGGCAGCGGCTACTGTCTGTTGGTCCCGCCCCACCCCGCCCCCGCCCCCGCCCCCGCCCCCGCCTGCTTCTCCACCGCTCGCTCCTTCCCAAGTCGCCAGGGGCCGATTATAAACCAGTGGAGGGGGGGGAGCGTGTGGGGGGCAGTGTCAGTGAAGAAGATTTGTAGATGTTAGGGTGGAAGCAACTTTAGCAGTTTGAAATGGCTGTGATGATGGGTGTTTGGTTCGACTTTCAGAGTGGCTCTCACAGAAACAGGCACCAGGATGGTTTCCATAGGAGCTGTGGTGGCCATGTCTCTAAAGTTTTCACCAAGTCCTCCAGCTTCGGTCTGTAGGGCTTCAGGCAAAGGGCCGTTTTCGTTGTCAGTGATGCCAAGTCAAAAGGGTGGGCTGGGCGAAAGTGGGAAACATTCATGGAGAGAGTTGTAGCCCGATATTGGGGGCAACTTGAAAGACTTCAGGATCCAGTCCGGTTTTCAGGTGAAAAGCAGCACCCTAAGGAAAATGAATAGCACCAGAATCTCATATCCACAAGTGTGTATTCCCGTTTTATGGAAACGTAACGTGGGCCTCTAAGGAACGCATGCAAGTGACTCTCTTGCCAAAGAAATAAGGAGCCTCACGGAGAGTTTCTGAATTCTGGACGGAGCAGGTAGGGAGAAAAAGAGAAGTGATTCCATTTTGCTGACAAGGGTACAAGTCACCAAATGGATGTCCAACTTTTAAAATAAATTGGGTTTTGTTTGTTTTCATTTTCCCTTGTAGCTGGCAAAGAAAAGATTTCACAATCCGTCCTGTTCTCTCTCTCTCTCTCTCTCACTCAGGTTAGGAGATTCTTTTCTGTTTGAAATAATTGAAGCATTTATAATGTCGTGCAGTTTCAGGTGTACAGCACAGTGATTTAGATAGAAAGATAGGTAGATAGATAGATGATAGATAGATAGATAGATAGATAGATAGATATAGATAGATTCTGTTTCAGATTTTTTTTCTCTTATAGGTTATTACAAAGTATTGAGTATAGTTTCCTGTGCCAAGTCGTAAGAGCTTGTTGATTATCCACTTTATGTATAGGAATGTGTATATGTTCATCCCAAGCTCCTAAGGTATCCGCACCCTGCCCCCCACCCCGGCTTCCCCAATCAGTCCTATTGTAGACAAGTAGTCATACACACACTATCATCCTAGCCCTCAGTTCATTCAGCCCCACGTAGGTCACTCTTTCTTCTCGGAGTCCAGTTTTCCCATCGGCCGTGTCAATCTTGCCTGATGATTGAGTGTGACTGGAAAAGTGATGGTCCCAAGAAGTTTGCAAGAGCTTTTGTGAAGGCTCATAGGACTTGCCCAGCGAAGTGGGTGCCTTGGTCACTGCAGGCTGTGGAAGGTATACCCAAAGTGGCAAACACAATTTTTTTTTAACCGTCTCTATGCCATGGTGAGGACAGAAGGCTTGCAGCAAGGGGAGGCTTCAACCCACATGGAAACCATACTCACCGTCACAGGAACGTTTGGAGGACCCATACTACGTGGCAGTGGAGTGAAGTCCAGTGGCCGGGGTTCAGGGGTTCCTGAGAGAGGAGGTCTGACGCCTCTGGGGACAAAGAGAATTGTTCTCTCCCAGGGTTACAAGCATGACAGGTCAGCCATTGCAGGTAACCTGTAGAAATCTTCCCACCAGCATCTATTTACAATTGGAGCCATTCTAAATGCACCAAGGTGGGTGGCGGAATGTGGGGGGAGGCGGGGAGAAGGGGGGGAGGTTCCCCGGGAAGCCTGAGACATGGAGACCCAGTGGCCGGCCGGGCTGCTGCCCCTCTGTGGGGTCTGCTGTCCCTCTCTGGGGTCTGCTGTATCCCTGACCCTCTGTTGAATGGACAGAATGGGCGTGTCATGCCCCACTCATCACCTCCCCTTCGGGCCCACAGAGGCGCTTCCGTGAGCTGCCTGCACCCCCCTCCAGTCGGCTGGAGGGGAGGGAGTCTGCGGTATGGGTAAGCACACGGCCCACGGGAGCGTTCGCGGCCAGGGCCGGGGCACGACCTCGGTAGGCTTGCTGCCCTCGGGCTCGCCCCTCGGGCCCTCGAGGGGGAGCACGCCCAAGATGCGTGACACAGCCCCCTCTCTCACAGGCCCCGGCCCCCACGATCGCTCCCACGCCCGCGCGCAGCCCCCCACGTAGCGGGGGCCACACGGGGCGTGCGCTCAGCCAACCTCAGCACCCCGCGGCACGCCGCTGAGGACCAGCACAACGAGGCGGCCCCTGACCCCACCGCCGGGGGGGGAACAGGCGGACGCACCACCCTTACTGTCTCGACCCCCCCCAAGAGAGAGCCGCTCACGGCACATGCCACGGTGGCAGAGACCCGAGGGACACGCTGGGAAAGGGGAACAACACCACCGCTCGGCCTCGGGCACCTGAGGGACGACCTGGAGCGCTCCAGGAGCACCACGGAGGGCCAGGCGAGGCACGCTCGCACACCGACGGGGGCGCGCAGCGTGGCGGCGGGGCGGCCCTCCCCGTCGCGGGGAGGGCCGCTCGCGAGGCGTACGCCAAGGAGGCAAAGCGAGAGCGTCTGCTGCGTCCGAGGACCCCGGTCCCCGCGCCCACGCTGGGAGGCGGGGGCGGGAGACCGCGGGTTCAGGGCCGGAGGCCGCACCCCTGCCTTCCGCACACCCCGGCAGGTGGGGCGGAAGAGAGGCGAGGAGCCCGCGGACAGAACGAGAAGAGCGGTCCCGTCCCCCAGGAACGTCCGTCCCTCGTCTGGCATGGCTTAGGCCCAGCCCGGCGGAGCGTGGCACCACCACATCAATCGGTTGACCCACCCAGCCTAAAGCCACGGCGGGAGAGGCCCGCAGGGGAGGCACGGCGAGGACCCGTCACACTGAGGCCCGCTTCCGCCTCACCGGCGCCCCTTCCTCTCGGGCAAGAGCAGCCAACCACCCCAGGACGAGAACGCCTGACACGGGGCACAGAGCCTGTGGGGTGGGGTCGTGCCGGCCACTCACCACCGGGTGCCTGCAGCGGGGGCAGCGCACAGGGTCGAGCACCCAACGCCACCTGGCCCCGCCGCCCTCGGGCTCAGCCAGCGGCCGGAGGCGGCACCGCGGGTCGGGGCAGCCGGACGCGCACGCAAGAGCCGGCACGCAGGCCCAAGCAGGCAGCTCAAGTGGCAAGGACCGAGCCGGTCATCAGACAGCCGCCCCCAGCCCGGAGTCCTGCCCGCGTCCGGAGCCCCAGCGTCTATCGGCGACAGACGCAGAAGAACACCGTGTCAGCACCTATCTGGTGGCAAAAAGGCCCCATTTCCGGCGAAAAAAATCATCGCGCCCGACAGCGGGGCCCACCCACGAGGTTCACGGGGGCCCCCGGAACCTCGGTCCGGCCACCTGCCCCCAACACTTCCCCATCCACACTTGCCCCGGAGCGCCCGAGGCCACCTGGTCGACCCGGGGATGGAGGGGTGGCAGAGTGGGCCGGGGACACGGGGGAGAGGGAGCGGGCTGGGGACGCCCTCCCCGGTCCCCCCACGCGGGCAGGGACTGGTCCATCCGAGTCTCCGGGCCAGGACTTGGTTCCAAGAAAGAAACTCAGCACCCCTCCAAGCCGCCTCCGATGAGCAGGCCCCATGAGGGACCACGCCCGGGCCCAGGAGCCCCTCCCCAGGCCACCCAGTAGGGCTCGCGCCAGTCCCCAAATCCCGGCCCGGACTCGGGGTGGAGGGCGGAGGGGGGAGACAAAGTCGCGTCCGATGACCGGGACCCACGCGGGCACGCTGACAGGCCGGGTGCACCCTCGCCGGCCACGTCTCCGGACCCATCGGGACTTGAACCCATTTCTCCAGGGAGACGCCCGGAGCCCACGGGGCAACGCACCCAGGCCCGGGCCAGCCTCTCCGGGTCACTGCTGGCGGCCCAGGCCGGTCCTCACCTCTGGAGTCCGGCTCGGAAAACCATCGGTCCGAAAGAATCTGACGACTGGGACGCACGCGCGTCCACCACCGAGCCCGTGGCGGCCTCCACCGGCCTCAACGCTCGGCCCGAGCCTGTCCCCACCTCCGGAGCGGGACGCGGGGGCACCGGGAAGGGAGGTGGGGGGGGTCGGGGAACAAACGCTCCCAAGGGCGGCCCAGGAGAAGGCCGGGCCACCAAGTCCCAGGCGCTCCGGGCGCGGCAGACCCTCTCCTCTCCCACCGCGGCGGCACGACCCAACATGGGTTCCCGCAGCCGGAGGGGCACGGGCGCATGCTGATCGACCCGGCCAGGCGGCCCCTCCGCCCCGGCTCGGGAGCGCGGCGGCAGTCACAGCCCCATAGATCTGCAGGCCCAATCTCAGGCGACAGCAGGAGGTGCCTACGCCTCGGCGCCACCGGGGCTGCCAGCACCAGCGTGGCTCGCCTCCCGGAACTCTGCTTCGGGCCCGGCGGCTGAGTCACAGCCCTCGACAAGGTCGCCGGAGCTCCGGAGGGAAGGGACAATATAAAAGCGGCCGCCAGGTGGCGCCCGACAACCGGCTCGAACGTCCCCGGGCCGGATCCCGGTCGCCGGCCGGCCACCGAGGACGCCGGAGCGCCAGGCTGCCCAAACGCCCGAGCTCCTCCCGGAGCGGGGCGGGCGTCCCGCGCGGACCCAAGGGGTCCGCCTCGGAGCTAGCTCCCTGCCCGACACGACACGACACGCCACGGCGCGTCCCGATCCCCGGCAGCACACGGGGGCGGGGGTAGCTGGCAAGATGCCGCCGGGAGGCTGCCTGGAAGGGGACGCGATTCCAGGCCATGGGGGGGCGCGGGGAATTCCACGGAGACGCCCACAGTGCCACAAGCGAGATCCCCAGCTCCCCGGAGGGTGAGAGGGAGGGAGGGAGGGAGGGAGGGAAGGCGGGGACCAGCGAAACGAAACCAGGCAAGCGCTCCGAGAACGACGCAGGAATTCATCCCTTCTGGCACGGAGAAGGGCTTTGGAAAGCTGACACGCAGAGCCCAGAAGCTAGAAACGAAAGTAAACATACACTCTGGCCCCACACAAATGGAAACAAACATCTATTTCCGCACAGACCGCGACAAAGTCCAAAGAGAACACATGGGTGTGTGGGTGGGGAACACGCCCTTGAGGTCAGAACGTGGATTTCAAAACGGACTGACCACAGTCACCGGCGGGCGGGGGCAGGGGCGGGGGCGGGGGGGCGGGGAGCAGCGTGTCAACAGCCATCCACTAAAGAAACCGCGTTCCAGGACATCTACACAATGCAACGTGGTGAGTGTGCGTGCGTGCGTGCGTGCGCGCGCGCACACGCGCGTGCGTGTGAGAGAGAGATTTACAGCAAAGGTTCACAGTGACCTGTCGTCCCACCAAAATCAAACCAAGCCAAACTACCAAAAAGTCAAAGTCAAGCTCTGGGACTGCTGTGGCCCTTCAAGGAGTACGTAAAGGCACACACATATGTACGTGTATGCACACGTGTACACGTACAGACACACACACGTGTACACGTACACACACACACGCATCTGAAAACCTCAAGCATGTCCCATAAGAGGTTCCTGTCCAAAACAGAGCAAGGCCTCATGCAACGCAGCCCCCCAGAACAAGCAACCCGATGGGGAAAGCGGGCAGGAGGCCTGAACAGAGCAGACCAAGACCAGGCATTTTCATCCACAAGGAAACAAAGCCAGAAAAAACCAACAGAAAACAACGCCCACAAAGGAAACAAAGCAACAAGGACGACGACCCCCACCACTCCAACAGCAACCGCAACACAGTTTTCCACTGTCAACAAAGCAACCAACAGTACCTTTCTTGGGGGGTGGGGGCGGGGACAAAACCAAAAGCCAAAGGAAACCTTTCCCTGAAATACAAGAAACAACTGGGGCTGCCTAGCTGGCGCACTGCTTAAGAATCCGCCCGCCACTGCAGGGGACACGGGTTCGATCCCTGCTCCAGGAAGGTCCCACATGCCGCAGAGCAACGAAGCCCGTGAGCCACAACGACTGAGCCCATGTGCCGCAACTCCTGAAGCCCCCGTGCCTGGAGCCCGTGCTCCGCACCAAGAGAAGCCACTGGCAATGAGGAACCTGCGCACCACAACGAAGGGGAGCCCCCACTCACCGCAACGGAAAGAAAGCCCGCGCACAGCAAAAAAAGACCCAACGCAGCCCATCAAATACAGAACAATTTTTTTTTTTAAATGGAGGGTATGATAAAAAGCGCTGGCATTTCTCTGCACAAGCATACACAGCCAGGCCCAGGATCTGGAATCGCGACAGCAAGTTCCAAACGGCAGAGGAAAGTGGCTCCTGACGGGACACCTATTTTTCACGCTGAGAGAGACCACCACCATGTCATGCTGGAGGACTCAGAGATATCACCTGGTGCCTGACAGAATGGCTCCCCGACAACAGATGACACTACGGAAAACAGCACAGAAGTCCCTGAAAGCACTGCACCAACAACTACCACGTGACCCAGCAACTCCACTACGTGCCCACCGAGGGGGTGAGGGTGACACATACATACACGTGTATGTGTATCCACACCTATCCCTATGTAGCCATAGTTAGGGACATACCGATAGCGCTCTCTGTGTGCATACGTCTCTACCTAGTCACACACAGGCGCGCGCACGCTTATGACTCAACCCTACCAGGGAATGAGGTCTTGCCATCCGCGGAAACATGGAGAGACCCAGAGGGCATTGCGCTACACAAGATACCTCAGGTCGCGAGACTATCATGTCTGTGAAGAACGTGCACAGCAATACACACACATGAACACAAAGAAGGAACCGCAAACAGGTTCATCGACACCTAAAAGGAACAAATGGGGGGTGGCCAGAGGAGGGAGGGAGGGGCGAAGAGGGAGACGAGTGCAATAGGTGAGGGAGAGGAAGCGGTGCCCACTTCTAGTTATGAAATAAACAACGCACTCGCAGGATGTCATGTACAGCAGGCGGAATAGAGTCCATCCTACTGTCATGACATCGAATGGTGACAGACAGTAACGAGACTTATCACGGAGATCCCTGGGTCATGTGTAAACATAGCCACTCGCTAGGGTATACACCTGAAAACCAATATACTCTTGTCAGTCTGTTAGACTTCAATTTTAAAAGGGCGGGGGGAGGAGGGAGGGAGGGGGGAGGGGGGCAGAGAAAGGAGGAAGAGGAAGAGGAGGGTGGTGGGGGAGGAGGAGGAGGGGGAGGAGGAGGAGGAGGAGGAGGAGGAAAAAGATGGCTTGCCTTGAAGAAATCAACAAAAGGAAAGAGCGAGAGAGACAGAGACAGAGGCAGAGAGAGACGCGAGATCAAGACTGGACACTCAGGTGACTGCAAGAGTTAAGGGAGATTAAGACAAGAAACAAACTCCCAACAGTAGTTTGGTAAGTCCAAAATCAAGATTTGGATATCATGCTGGCATCAAGCACCAACCCTTCTAAATGGACACAAAGACACACAGGCCTCCCTCACTTGGGGCCGGGGGGGGGGGGGGGTCCTCAGGACCAGGAAATGACCATGCAAGTGGAAGCTGGAAAAGGCAACCTTGTTCATCCACGGCGGAAACATACCATGGTCCCACAGCATTCAAAACATTGTATCAAAACATGTACAAACGGCTCTTCCTCACTCCCAATGAAAACTGCAGAGAACGTCCAAAACAGCCAACGTATGATTTGCTTAGTAGATTGTCATGGAGAGCCTCGACCAGAAAGCATCGCTTTCGGTTTGTAACATCATAGGAACAGCAGTCTCAACAGCGCTTGCCTTCTTGGCACAGTATCATTTCTACGCCTGGATACACAGTCCTACTTTGGGGTGGGGGGGGTGGGGGTGAGGGAGCCCTGCCAGCAGTTCCTATTTTTCAAAGCAGACCTCTTCCCCCTCCCCCCAACCACCACCACCATTTTTCTTATTTTTTTTCTCTTTCCTCTGGTCTCAGGTTCTGCCCAATCCAGTCCACTGGCCTCCATCCCAGGCCACTGTGGGCTGTGTGTACAGATTTGCAAGATGAAGACAGTTCTCCCCAGAGAACCGGACAGCCGCCCGGCTGAGATCTAAAAACCGATCTGCTCATGCAGTTCCACTTTTTCTTTTTCTCTTTTAAATGGGCTTCTTTCTGTCAAGGAGAAGATTTCCAAATCAAAAGGAGACTGAAAGATTTCTAGGTTCCACAGCTTCAGGATTCCATGGATCGGGGGTGTCAAAAAGTCTGTGCAGGGCCTTCAGTAAAGGCCGTCTTTCTCAGCGCACACAAGTCAACCCGAGACCAAGGCAACCTGAGGGCAAAACCCCTCGCTTGATTTCATTTCTCCCATTAGGCCCCGAACATCAGAGCGCGTGTGACAGAGAGAGAGAGAGAGAGAGAGAGAGAGAGAGAGAGAAACCCCACAAAAGAGAAACAAACGAAAACCCCAGCAAAGGTTCCATACATTGTTCGCCAGGATTGGAAGTGATGAGGTTGTTGTGGGGGAGGGGGAGAATATGCGGAGGGCACTTGGAAACCTCGCGGTTGCAGCCAGCAGGTGCTGACAGATACGTTTTTGAAAGCGGCTGGCGGCGCCCTTGAGCTTCCTACGGTTCTGACCATACCCGTTCTCAGGGAGGTGGCTGTGGAGCCCAGGATAGGCCACGCCAAAATGCACCTCCGTGGCACAGTGATCATTTGGCGTGACGGTGACCTCAAGCAGGCGGCCAACACAAGAGGGACCCTCGGGCTCTCCTTTGTGTCTCCCTGAAAGCGAGACATCCATCTCTCTCTCGGGTGAAAGGCGCACTCCCTGCATCCGCACCTGGAGTTAGGAGGACGCTCCGATCCCCAAAGTAGGGAATTCATTGGGGCCGAGAAGCCTAGGGAGACAAACACTGTGACTTCTTTCAGGGACCCCCCCAAGCCCAAACTCTGTTTAGATTCTTCCTTCCCTCAGGGCACACCCGAAAGCTAAGTCTCTCGGTCTGATCCCTGTCTCACACATGTACTGTCCCTTGGTCTACACAGTCGAAAAGCTGCCCGCCTCAGCCACTTCTCAGGGCTAGAAGGTAAAACAACAACAACAACAACAACAACAACAACAACAAACGAACACGTGTTCCCGCTCCCGCTTCCTCTATCCGCCTGCCTTGAGTCCATGTTAGGATGAGTCCAGCCACGAGGACTCAAGGGGGGCAGAGGGGGAGATTTCCCCCTCCCCCAAACAGGAAGGCGTCTGGAACTCTCTTCCCAGTGGCCACCCGGCTCAACTCTGGGTGCCTGAACCCTAGTTTGCCTCCTTTCGATTTTTAAATGCTCTTCCCTGGGTTAGAATCACAAGGAGAGATGCTCACGCGTGTATGTCTTCCAAGTTTTACGTGACATGGGGCAGCCCTCCTAAGAAAGCAAAGAAAGACTCAGAGAAGTGGCAACACCTACAATCTCTTCGGCTCTGCTGAGGAGAGGGAGGAAATCTGGGAAAGTAACTATACTATGGCCCGGGCTGGCGGGCGCCGGGGGTGGGGGTGGGGGGGGCGGGGGAGAGTTAAGGGAGCTAAAGGAGGATGAGATTTCTTAGAAACTCATTCTTAGGCACAGACACATTGGAGGGATGCGGGACCCCACCTCTTCTTTTCCCTTGTGTTGGGAAGATCATTTGGCTCCTGCCAGCTGGGGTTTCATTCCCCCATGAATCATCAGGCGAGTGCTCTGGAGAAAAGAGCGAGAGCACAGGTCAGGCGAACATGGAGAAGATGGCTGCCGGATGCCCGGGGCCACACGGATGTCTTCGGGGGCACAGGCACGTCCACGATCTGTGCACCATGTCTACGGCAGATTGGGTGTGTAGGTCATTTTGAACAGGCTCCCATCCACCTGCCCTCATTGGGGTCCTGTCTCCAGCTCCCCTGAGCGGTGCCGTCACGGCTAGGTGAAGACAGGGCTCCTCCAGGGGCGGGCCCGTGCCAGAGAAAGGGAGACGGCAGTGAAGTCATCGAGCTTCGGGTACTTCTACCAGAGTGACTCTCCTTCATCAAGTCCCCGGCAGGTGGAGGGACACGTCTTTCTGACACAGTGGGGCCAGGGGAGGCTTAGAAAAAGGCTTCTGACAACCGCACCATCAAGTATGAGCTCTCCGTTTCCTTGACGGAAGAGTCCCCCACTTTCCCAAGTGGTAGAGCTAGGAACAGGCCCTTCGGGTCCCATCTTACACGTGAGAATGACATGCTGACTTTACTCCTCTTCAAGGCGGAGTTTGTAAAAGGTCAGCCCTGGAGGAAGGACCCAGCTTGCCAGTCCTCTCATGCTATCATCCAAGCCAAGGAGAGCCGTGCCAGAGCTCCACGGAAGGAATACGGCGATCGGCTGCCTTTGGAGAAGATGGCTCTGTGAGCAGCAGCATGGAAACCAACCGAGAAGCAGGGGCCACTCTAGAGGCCAGCAGGGTCCTTAGGGGCCCAGCCAGGCCAGGCCAGGCCAGGATGGAGAGAGGGGATGGAGCCGGACCTTTGAGGCCCTAGCCTCCACAGCACCTGGGATTCTGCTGGGATTCTTGAGAAACTCGCTCCACATTCTAGAAGGGCCTGCGTGTAACAAAGATACGAAGCCATACTTTCCTTAAAGAGCACCTGCCCTCAGGAAGTGGCACTCAGCACGCTCGCTGGTGATGGGCCAGACACACCCATAGACACTCAGGTTCCAGGGAAAAGCTTTGCTCAGCTCTTTCTCCCCTTCCGTCCTCAAAACACAAAGCCATCGCTTCCGGATACCAGGGAAGCTCTCAGGTAGGTTGTGCTGGGGCGGGCGCCAACTAGAACTGTGAAGAGGGGAGATCGGAGCCGCAGAAGCTCTGGGGCCCCGAGGAAAGACGCCGCCAATCCACCTCTCGCACCTTCCTCTCAGCGGGAGGGCCAGGGACTCTCCCTCCGCACAGGATCCTGGCCACATACGAGGGAGGGCCCACACCCACTTTCCTGCTCCTCTTTGCTTGGGGTGGGTTCAGAGACACTGGACTCGGCTCATCCCTCTCCACAGCGGCTCGTCCCTCTCCACAGCCGTGCACGGCAGGCAGCAGAGCAGAAGAACAAGAGCCGGCATCGTCCACCGTTCCCAGAGCTGCTCCATTCCCGTCCACGCGCATCCGGATGGGGCGCACAGACAGGGTGCTCGTCCTGAGGTCACCGTGTCGCTCCAGGTGCGGATTCCCGAGATGGTGACATCTCGGTCGAGGAGACCGTCCCCTGTGAGACCACAGGCTTGGCAGTATTGGCGAGAGCATGCTTCGTGGGCCATCTGCAATTCCATGTCACCGGAAACATACCGTGTCAAACTTGTGCTCGGCCTCCAAGTCAAAGGGCTGCCTGAGGACTTTGACCGACAATTCCAGTTGCTCCTGGCCTAAGAGACACAACTTCTCCCAAGGAAACAAACCGTAACACAATGGAAAGTCTGACCTACCTCAAGACGCGTGTTTGACGTGGCACGGCCATGTCTGGAGGCTCATGTGACTTCCATGCGGGGGCAGCCTGGGAACCGCCTTTCTGAGTCTCCCCCTCCCCGTGCGACCCCAGGGTAGGGCTGGTGCAAAGAGAACGCTGGATGGGATGTAGGCATTGGAAGTGAAGCCACAGCCAAGGCTCTCTGCAGGCTGTCGCCATCCCACATGGTGACAGGTGGGCACAGAGGTGCAGGGTGGAAGGCTGTCCATCCCCACACACACACACACACACACACCCGCCGCACTGCGTCTGGCTAGTGTTCCCAGCTGGTGCCCCCTGGACGACAGTGACCCAGGCCACTCCTGGCTGCCTGGCCGCAGATCCACCGAGGGACAGCTGTGCCTTCCCCCGAGTCTCTCCATGTCTCCCCTGTGGCCCCGCACATCGGTGGCTACCTTTCCCTGCGGGCGCTGACAGCTCCATCGGCACTGCCACCTCCGCCACTGCCACCGGGCACTCAGAGGACTGAGAGCCACAGCCTTCCCTCCCCTCCCCTCCCCTCCCCTCCTCCGCAGCCCAGCCCAGCCCTGCCCTGCCCAGCTGCTCCCAGGCCTCTGGAAGGTCCAGTTCCTAGAACGAGGTCTTCATTCCTGTGACTCCCACGGTGTCTCTGTTTCCATGACACAGACCGGCTATGTTGTCCCGACAGTAGGACACACACAGAAACCCTGTGTGAAAATCATGAGGCTGACAGCATCATTAGTCATCTGAGACAGAAAATCAATAAAGATATCGTATTAAATACACATAATTATAGGTAGGGGTGTGTGTTTGTGTGTGTGTGTGTGTGTGTGTCTGTCTGTCTGTCTGTCTGTCTGTCTGTATCTCACTGCAGCATTCACACAAGCATTGCCAGCCAAGCAGAACCTCAGGTCTCTGTGATAATTGTCCCTGGGGATGTTCTGCCGACTGTCACGCAGAGACCGTCGTTGTACGGAGACACAGGTAAAGACGTGTGTTTGTCAAGACAGGAGAATACAGAAAACACATCCTATTTCACAGGGATGAACTAGTGTCATGATGCCAACCTCGGAACATGGGCACACGTTCATGCTCCTGGCCAGGCCCTGCAAGCATTAGGGGACCATCGCTTCTGTCCTTGTATGGGCCGCTCACTGCACTGAGTTCTTAGTCACCTCACGTAGCCCTCACCGCAAATCCACACCTTGAACATGGTCCTCCTTCCTCATCGCCACCGCCACCACGTTGCTCCTGGTCTCTTTAAACGCGCACGCGTCCCTGGTGGGTGGGGTAAGGAGCCAGCTCCCCCCACCCCACCCCACTCCGGTGCCTGCCTGCCTGCCTGCCTGCCTGCCTGCCTGCCTGCATGCATGCGTGCGTGGAGTAGAAGCAGGGAATGTTCTGTCGTTCCCCCTTCCCAACCCGCGAACGAAGGAAACCTTCGTGTATCTTTCTATACTTTATGTGCTGTCGCCTACATGTGTTCCCCCATTTTTCTTTATCCACAAGAGCTCCCTGCAGTCCCCACTCTCTGTATGAACGGCATTCACACACATCCAAAGTGAATTTATTTCAGCTTCTATCGGGTGGCATATCCAGATAGATCCTTTAGGTCAGGAAGCACAGAAACACAGCCAAGTCGAGTGAGTGCTGAACCAGAGTCATTTAGGAATCCTATGAGGTGACCAGTGTGGAAGGAGCATGTGTTCCAAGGCACTTCTTTTGATGTCTTAGGTTTACCTAGCCAGCAATGCAGATCCCATGAAAGTGGCCAGAGATCTTTTCTCCATAGGCTCTCCTGTTACGGAATGCAAGTGTGTTCCCGCACCCACGGACGACACACAGTGAGGCCAAACAAGGGGACACGTCAGAGTTTGGGGCAGGGGAAGGTTTCTAGCATGGCCGAGCAAGGGGAGGGTGGGAATCTTTCTTTTCCAGAAAAGTTAGAACTTCTCTCAAGTTGCATGGGCCCAGAAAATGCTTTCTCCTCTTCGATCATCAGTCAAGGAAAGGTAGCACCTGGTTTTTCACGAGGAGATTTTCTTCCTAATTCCAGTTATCTTATAAAATAAAGAAGAAAAATTCTGTTAATGTTTCACATAAGCGTCCAGGACTATTTCACTTCCATGATTTGAAGAAATGTTATTTTCTCTCTGACTGACACTGTCCTTGAAGGACCAAGCTAAACTTCTAAGGAGCCAAATTCCAAATCATTTTGAGACTAGGAAATACAAAGTGTAGTGTCATAGATTGATTGATCGATCCATTGATTTCATCAGACAGCAGTCGTCACTTCTAAGATTATTCGAACACCACTAACTCTTGTGTAACAAAGTTGAGATGTCTGCACTCGAGCACGCACACGCACGCACGCGTGTGTGTGTGTGTGTGACTCATAAGGGGATGTTTTCCATAGCTGTGCACTATGGCACTGCAGGATCTCTGGTTGCTGAGTACTCAGAGGTGCAAGCCCCGATACAGAGCTTGGACTGTGAAGTTATGCATGGGTTCTCAATGGTGTGTGTGGGGTCGGCCCCCCTAATCCCCCATGTTGGTTGTTCAACGGTCAACTCTAATATATAGATCAGAGAGGATATCATCCATGTGCTTCATATGAATAACTTTCCCAAATAATCTTTATCTTTTTCAAAGGAAGACATCCTGTAATCCATTTCATAAGATGCTATTGGGAACCTACTCCCCCAGCATGTGAATTATCCCTACAGAGCGCAAGATCCCTGAGAAGGAGGAGCCCTGCACGCTGAGACACCAGGAAAGTAGGCTTTTAGATGATATTGTCTGCTTCTCATGGGATGACGGTGTCTACTGATCCTATTCAAGTGTGTAAAATGAGAGCCCCCTGGCAAGGATCAGCAGAAGGTCTTTTCTGCTGGGCCCTGGGCTCTTCCTTAAAGTGGGGAGGCCAAGAGCCTCAAGAAGGAAGGAAGGAAGGAAGGAAGGTGGCAGGGAGGGAGGGAGGGAGGGGAGGGTTTGCCCAGTGCCATCAGGCCCGTGTGTCACCCTAAAGAGAAGGGCAGCCATTGCCACTGCTGGAATCATGTCCCCATTTCCTGGGCAGGACATTCAAGAAGGCCTCCTCCTGTGTGTTTCGTGCATCACCTCGACGGTGCCCCCAGGAATAGTCACCGGAGGAAACTGTGCAGCTGAGCCAACCTGCCTGGGAACACGGCCTCCTTCCTTTAAGAAGTGGAAAACTCGCCCAGTGCTCTCTCTGTTGTTGTTTTTCCGGTCCTTATCCTTGTCCTTGTCGTCGGCGTCATCGTCGTTACTGTTGTTAACAAGTGAAAGATAGTGAGTCAGAAAGAGAAAAACAAATATTGTATATTCACACATATATGTGGACTGCAGAAAAATGGTACACATCAACTGGTGTGCAAGGCAGAAATAGAGACACAGATGTAGAGCACAAACATATGGACACCAAGTGGGGAAAGTGGGGAGGGTTGGGGGGGAATGAATTGGAAGATTGGGGTACCAAATTGTACACTCTAAATATATACAGTTTATTGTAAAACATAAAAAGAAAATAAGTTAAAAAAAGAAAAAGTGAATGATGCCTCCGTCTAGAGGAATACTTGGCAGTTATTATGTTCAGGACCATTTCTTTTTCGGCCATTGATGGAAAACTCCTTGGATCCTGTTAGCATTTATGGATTCAAGGAGTGCAGTTCTTCATAGGTTCTGTCACGTCGTTAGGAGGGGAATCCTCATCAAGTTGCTTCAACGAGGACTACGTGTCCTTCAGATGCGGAGATGGAAACGAATGGTGCGCTGCGGGGCGGTGGGGGGGCGGGGGCGCGATGATAGGCACCCAGGACTCCTTCCCCCAGGCCTCCTTTTGTTCCCTCACTGCTTCCTGGAGAAGGGACACCACACCCCACCCCCACACACACACCCTCTAGGTGTGCTATTTGCTGTCCATAATTTCACGTGCCCTTTGGGCATGGCTGATAGAGACGGACATGAAGCAGCAGGACGGCAAGCTGGCACCTGGGCCTAGGGAAGTTTCACAAGTGAAATATCAGAACTGGAGCTGGGACAGACATGCCTCCCCTTCCCGGGGCCGGGGATGGGGGGGTGGGGTGCAGAAGCTGGGCTGGGGGAGCTGGAGACGAGGGGCACAGAGAGAGGCGGGGAAGGGAGGCCCCTCGTGGGCCTGGGAGAGACGGGGATCAGGGGGCGGGGCGGTGGGGGGCAGGGGGCCACTGCTGACCAGCCTCGGTTCGGGTTCCCTGTCCCCCATCCTGCTGAGAACTTGCCTTTGCTTCCTGCCCTCAGGTGTGCGAGAGGAGCATGTTTCTTTTCAATAAAGACCAATACATTATGTCACACTGTGTTTGGTTTTGCTTGTTCATGTTCCAGACGAGGCCAAAGAACTCTCCCAGGGGAGGTGTGGGTACAAAGGATCTGACAGGATGGGAAGGTGCGGGTCCGTGCATGGGCCAAGAAATCCAGAAAATCTGTCGTAGCTGAGACTCAGGCCTTTTTCAGAAATAGGCCAAGAGAGTTCAGCTTTGACCATTCCCTGCCAAGTAGTCATCACAGGTGCTTCCTGGAAGGGATTGAGTTGCAGAAACCAGCGTGGCCCGCAGCCCTCAGGTCTCAGCCCGGCAGGCAGGCAGGCAGGCAGGCAGCGGCTACTGTCTGTTGGTCCCGCCCCACCCCGCCCCCGCCCCCGCCCCCGCCTGCTTCTCCACCGCTCGCTCCTTCCCAAGTCGCCAGGGGCCGATTATAAACCAGTGGAGGGGGGGAGTGTGTGGGGGGCGGTGTCAGTGAAGAAGATTTGTAGATGTTAGGGTGGAAGCAACTTTAGCAGTTTGAAATGGCTGTGATGATGGGTGTTTGGTTCAACTTTCAGAGTGGCTCTCACAGAAACAGGCACCAGGATGGTTTCCATAGGAGCTGTGGTGGCCATGTCTCTAAAGTTTTCACCAAGTCCTCCAGCTTCGGTCTGTAGGGCTTCAGGCAAAGGGCCGTTTTCGTTGTCAGTGATGCCAAGTCAAAAGGGTGGGCTGGGCGAAAGTGGGAAACATTCATGGAGAGAGTTGTAGCCCGATATTGGGGGCAACTTGAAAGACTTCAGGATCCAGTCCGGTTTTCAGGTGAAAAGCAGCACCCTAAGGAAAATGAATAGCACCAGAATCTCATATCCACAAGTGTGTATTCCCGTTTTATGGAAACGTAACGTGGGCCTCTAAGGAACGCATGCAAGTGACTCTCTTGCCAAAGAAATAAGGAGCCTCACGGAGAGTTTCTGAATTCTGGACGGAGCAGGTAGGGAGAAAAAGAGAAGTGATTCCATTTTGCTGACAAGGGTACAAGTCACCAAATGGATGTCCAACTTTTAAAATAAATTGGGTTTTGTTTGTTTTCATTTTCCCTTGTAGCTGGCAAAGAAAAGATTTCACAATCCGTCCTGTTCTCTCTCTCTCTCTCTCTCACTCAGGTTAGGAGATTCTTTTCTGTTTGAAATAATTGAAGCATTTATAATGTCGTGCAGTTTCAGGTGTACAGCACAGTGATTTAGATAGAAAGATAGGTAGATAGATAGATGATAGATAGATAGATAGATAGATAGATAGATATAGATAGATTCTGTTTCAGATTTTTTTTCTCTTATAGGTTATTACAAAGTATTGAGTATAGTTTCCTGTGCCAAGTCGTAAGAGCTTGTTGATTATCCACTTTATGTATAGGAATGTGTATATGTTCATCCCAAGCTCCTAAGGTATCCGCACCCTGCCCCCCACCCCGGCTTCCCCAATCAGTCCTATTGTAGACAAGTAGTCATACACACACTATCATCCTAGCCCTCAGTTCATTCAGCCCCACGTAGGTCACTCTTTCTTCTCGGAGTCCAGTTTTCCCATCGGCCGTGTCAATCTTGCCTGATGATTGAGTGTGACTGGAAAAGTGATGGTCCCAAGAAGTTTGCAAGAGCTTTTGTGAAGGCTCATAGGACTTGCCCAGCGAAGTGGGTGCCTTGGTCACTGCAGGCTGTGGAAGGTATACCCAAAGTGGCAAACACAATTTTTTTTTAACCGTCTCTATGCCATGGTGAGGACAGAAGGCTTGCAGCAAGGGGAGGCTTCAACCCACATGGAAACCATACTCACCGTCACAGGAACGTTTGGAGGACCCATACTACGTGGCAGTGGAGTGAAGTCCAGTGGCCGGGGTTCAGGGGTTCCTGAGAGAGGAGGTCTGACGCCTCTGGGGACAAAGAGAATTGTTCTCTCCCAGGGTTACAAGCATGACAGGTCAGCCATTGCAGGTAACCTGTAGAAATCTTCCCACCAGCATCTATTTACAATTGGAGCCATTCTAAATGCACCAAGGTGGGTGGCGGAATGTGGGGGGAGGCGGGGAGAAGGGGGGGAGGTTCCCCGGGAAGCCTGAGACATGGAGACCCAGTGGCCGGCCGGGCTGCTGCCCCTCTCTGGGGTCTGCTGTCCCTCTCTGGGGTCTGCTGTAGCCCTGACCCTCTGTTGAATGGACAGAATGGGCGTGTCATGCCCCACTCAACACCTCCCCTTCGGGCCCACAGAGGCGCTTCCGTGAGCTGCCTGCACCCCCCTCCAGTCGGCTGGAGGGGAGGGAGTCTGCGGTATGGGTAAGCACACGGCCCACGGGAGCGTTCGCGGCCAGGGCCGGGGCACGACCTCGGTAGGCTTGCTGCCCTCGGGCTCGCCCCTCGGGCCCTCGAGGGGGAGCACGCCCAAGATGCGTGACACAGCCCCCTCTCTCACAGGCCCCGGCCCCCACGATCGCTCCCACGCCCGCGCGCAGCCCCCCACGTAGCGGGGGCCACACGGGGCGTGCGCTCAGCCAAGCTCAGCACCCCGCGGCACGCCGCTGAGGACCAGCACAACGAGGCGGCCCCTGACCCCACCGCCGGGGGGGGAACAGGCGGACGCACCTCCCTTACCGTCTCGACCCCCCCCAAGAGAGAGCCGCTCACGGCACATGCCACGGTGGCAGAGACCCGAGGGACACGCTGGGAAAGGGGAACAACACCACCGCTCGGCCTCGGGCACCTGAGGGACGACCTGGAGCGCTCCAGGAGCACCACGGAGGGCCAGGCGAGGCACGCTCGCACACCGACGGGGGCGCGCAGCGTGGCGGCGGGGCGGCCCTCCCCGCCGCGGGGAGGGCCGCTCGCGAGGCGTACGCCAAGGAGGCAAAGCGAGAGCGTCTGCTGCGTCCGAGGACCCCGGTCCCCGCGCCCACGCTGGGAGGCGGGGGCGGGAGACCGCGGGTTCAGGGCCGGAGGCCGCACCCCTGCCTTCCGCACACCCCGGCAGGTGGGGCGGAAGAGAGGCGAGGAGCCCGCGGACAGAACGAGAAGAGCGGTCCCGTCCCCCAGGAACGTCCGTCCCTCGTCTGGCATGGCTTAGGCCCAGCCCGGCGGAGCGTGGCACCACCACATCAATCGGTTGACCCACCCAGCCTAAAGCCACGGCGGGAGAGGCCCGCAGGGGAGGCACGGCGAGGACCCGTCACACTGAGGCCCGCTTCCGCCTCACCGGCGCCCCTTCCTCTCGGGCAAGAGCAGCCAACCACCCCAGGACGAGAACGCCTGACACGGGGCACAGAGCCTGTGGGGTGGGGTCGTGCCGGCCACTCACCACCGGGTGCCTGCAGCGGGGGCAGCGCACAGGGTCGAGCACCCAACGCCACCTGGCCCCGCCGCCCTCGGGCTCAGCCAGCGGCCGGAGGCGGCACCGCGGGTCGGGGCAGCCGGACGCGCACGCAAGAGCCGGCACGCAGGCCCAAGCAGGCAGCTCAAGTGGCAAGGACCGAGCCGGTCATCAGACAGCCGCCCCCAGCCCGGAGTCCTGCCCGCGTCCGGAGCCCCAGCGTCTATCGGCGACAGACGCAGAAGAACACCGTGTCAGCACCTATCTGGTGGCAAAAAGGCCCCATTTCCGGCGAAAAAAATCATCGCGCCCGACAGCGGGGCCCACCCACGAGGTTCACGGGGGCCCCCGGAACCTCGGTCCGGCCACCTGCCCCCAACACTTCCCCATCCACACTTGCCCCGGAGCGCCCGAGGCCACCTGGTCGACCCGGGGGTGGAGGGGTGGCAGAGTGGGCCGGGGACACGGGGGAGAGGGAGCGGGCTGGGGACGCCCTCCCCGGTCCCCCCACGCGGGCAGGGACTGGTCCATCCGAGTCTCCGGGCCAGGACTTGGTTCCAAGAAAGAAACTCAGCACCCCTCCAAGCCGCCTCCGATGAGCAGGCCCCATGAGGGACCACGCCCGGGCCCAGGAGCCCCTCCCCAGGCCACCCAGTAGGGCTCGCGCCAGTCCCCAAATCCCGGCCCGGACTCGGGGTGGAGGGCGGAGGGGGGAGACAAAGTCGCGTCCGATGACCGGGACCCACGCGGGCACGCTGACAGGCCGGGTGCACCCTCGCCGGCCACGTCTCCGGACCCATCGGGACTTGAACCCATTTCTCCAGGGAGACGCCCGGAGCCCACGGGGCAACGCACCCAGGCCCGGGCCAGCCTCTCCGGGTCACTGCTGGCGGCCCAGGCCGGTCCTCACCTCTGGAGTCCGGCTCGGAAAACCATCGGTCCGAAAGAATCTGACGACTGGGACGCACGCGCGTCCACCACCGAGCCCGTGGCGGCCTCCACCGGCCTCAACGCTCGGCCCGAGCCTGTCCCCACCTCCGGAGCGGGACGCGGGGGCACCGGGAAGGGAGGTGGGGGGGGTCGGGGAACAAACGCTCCCAAGGGCGGCCCAGGAGAAGGCCGGGCCACCAAGTCCCAGGCGCTCCGGGCGCGGCAGACCCTCTCCTCTCCCACCGCGGCGGCACGACCCAACATGGGTTCCCGCAGCCGGAGGGGCACGGGCGCATGCTGATCGACCCGGCCAGGCGGCCCCTCCGCCCCGGCTCGGGAGCGCGGCGGCAGTCACAGCCCCATAGATCTGCAGGCCCAATCTCAGGCGACAGCAGGAGGTGCCTACGCCTCGGCGCCACCGGGGCTGCCAGCACCAGCGTGGCTCGCCTCCCGGAACTCTGCTTCGGGCCCGGCGGCTGAGTCACAGCCCTCGACAAGGTCGCCGGAGCTCCGGAGGGAAGGGACAATATAAAAGCGGCCGCCAGGTGGCGCCCGACAACCGGCTCGAACGTCCCCGGGCCGGATCCCGGTCGCCGGCCGGCCACCGAGGACGCCGGAGCGCCAGGCCGCCCAAACGCCCGAGCTCCTCCCGGAGCGGGGCGGGCGTCCCGCGCGGACCCAAGGGGTCCGCCTCGGAGCTAGCTCCCTGCCCGACACGACACGACACGCCACGGCGCGTCCCGATCCCCGGCAGCACACGGGGGCGGGGGTAGCTGGCAAGATGCCGCCGGGAGGCTGCCTGGAAGGGGACGCGATTCCAGGCCATGGGGGGGCGCGGGGAATTCCACGGAGACGCCCACAGTGCCACAAGCGAGATCCCCAGCTCCCCGGAGGGTGAGAGGGAGGGAGGGAGGGAGGGAGGGAAGGCGGGGACCAGCGAAACGAAACCAGGCAAGCGCTCCGAGAACGACGCAGGAATTCATCCCTTCTGGCACGGAGAAGGGCTTTGGAAAGCTGACACGCAGAGCCCAGAAGCTAGAAACGAAAGTAAACATACACTCTGGCCCCACACAAATGGAAACAAACATCTATTTCCGCACAGACCGCGACAAAGTCCAAAGAGAACACATGGGTGTGTGGGTGGGGAACACGCCCTTGAGGTCAGAACGTGGATTTCAAAACGGACTGACCACAGTCACCGGCGGGCGGGGGCAGGGGCGGGGGCGGGGGGGCGGGGAGCAGCGTGTCAACAGCCATCCACTAAAGAAACCGCATTCCAGGACATCTACACAATGCAACGTGGTGAGTGTGCGTGCGTGCGTGCGTGCGCGCGCGCACACGCACGTGCGTGTGAGAGAGAGATTTACAGCAAAGGTTCACAGTGACCTGTCGTCCCACCAAAATCAAACCAAGCCAAACTACCAAAAAGTCAAAGTCAAGCTCTGGGACTGCTGTGGCCCTTCAAGGAGTACGTAAAGGCACACACATATGTACGTGTATGCACACGTGTACACGTACAGACACACACACGTGTACACGTACACACACACACGCATCTGAAAACCTCAAGCATGTCCCATAAGAGGTTCCTGTCCAAAACAGAGCAAGGCCTCATGCAACGCAGCCCCCCAGAACAAGCAACCCAATGGGGAAAGCGGGCAGGAGGCCTGAACAGAGCAGACCAAGACCAGGCATTTTCATCCACAAGGAAACAAAGCCAGAAAAAACCAACAGAAAACAATGCCCACAAAGGAAACAAAGCAACAAGGACGACGACCCCCACCACTCCAACAGCAACCGCAACACAGTTTTCCACTGTCAACAAAGCAACCAACAGTACCTTTCTTGGGGGGTGGGGGCGGGGACAAAACCAAAAGCCAAAGGAAACCTTTCCCTGAAATACAAGAAACAACTGGGGCTGCCTAGCTGGCGCACTGCTTAAGAATCCGCCCGCCACTGCAGGGGACACGGGTTCGATCCCTGCTCCAGGAAGGTCCCACATGCCGCAGAGCAACGAAGCCCGTGAGCCACAACGACTGAGCCCATGTGCTGCAACTCCTGAAGCCCCCGTGCCTGGAGCCCGTGCTCCGCACCAAGAGAAGCCACTGGCAATGAGGAGCCTGCGCACCACAACGAAGGGGAGCCCCCACTCACCGCAACGGAAAGAAAGCCCACGCACAGCAAAAAAAGACCCAACGCAGCCCATCAAATACAGAACAATTTTTTTTTTTAAATGGAGGGTATGATAAAAAGCGCTGGCATTTCTCTGCACAAGCATACACGGCCAGGCCCAGGATCTGGAATCACGACAGCAAGTTCCAAACGGCAGAGGAAAGTGGCTCCTGACGGGACACCTATTTTTCACGCTGAGAGAGACCACCACCATGTCATGCTGGAGGACTCAGAGATATCACCTGGTGCCTGACAGAATGGCTCCCCGACAACAGATGACACTACGGAAAACAGCACAGAAGTCCCTGAAAGCACTGCACCAACAACTACCACGTGACCCAGCAACTCCACTACGTGCCCACCGAGGGGGTGAGGGTGACACATACACACACGTGTATGTGTATCCACACCTATCCCTATGTAGCCATAGTTAGGGACATACCGATAGCACTCTCTGTGTGCATATGTCTCTACCTAGTCACACACAGGCGCACGCACGTTTATGACTCAACCCTACCAGGGAATGAGGTCTTGCCATCCGCGGAAACATGGAGAGACCCAGAGGGCATTGCACTACACAAGATACCTCAGGTCGCGAGACTATCATGTCTGTGAAGAACGTGCACAGCAATACACACACATGAACACAAAGAAGGAACCGTAAACAGGTTCATCGACACCTAAAAGGAACAAATGGGGGGTGGCCAGAGGAGGGAGGGAGGGGGGAAGAGGGAGACGAGTGCAATAGGTGAGGGAGAGGAAGCGGTGCCCACTTCTAGTTATGAAATAAACAACGCACTCGCAGGATGTCATGTACAGCAGGCGGAATAGAGTCCATCCTACTGTCATGACATCGAATGGTGACAGATAGTAACGAGACTTATCACGGAGATCCCTGGGTCATGTGTAAACATAGCCACTCGCTAGGGTATACACCTGAAAACCAATATACTCTTGTCAGTCTGTTAGACTTCAATTTTAAAAGGGCGGGGGGAGGAGGGAGGGAGGGGGGAGGGGGGCAGAGAAAGGAGGAAGAGGAAGAGGAGGGTGGTGGGGGAGGAGGAGGGGGAGGAGGAGGAGGAGGAGGAGGAGGAGGAGGAGGAGGAAAAAGATGGCTTGCCTTGAAGAAATCAACAAAAGGAAAGAGCGAGAGAGACAGAGACAGAGGCAGAGAGAGACGCGAGATCAAGACTGGACACTCAGGTGACTGCAAGAGTTAAGGGAGATTAAGACAAGAAACAAACTCCCAACAGTAGTTTGGTAAGTCCAAAATCAAGATTTGGATATCATGCTGGCATCAAGCACCAACCCTTCTAAATGGACACAAAGACACACAGGCCTCCCTCACTTGGGGCCGGGGGGGGGGGGGGGGTCCTCAGGACCAGGAAATGACCATGCAAGCGGAAGCTGGAAAAGGCAACCTTGTTCATCCATGGCGGAAACATACCATGGTCCCACAGCATTCAAAACATTGTATCAAAACATGTACAAACGGCTCTTCCTCACTCCCAATGAAAACTGCAGAGAACGTCCAAAACAGCCAACGTATGATTTGCTTAGTAGATTGTCATGGAGAGCCTCGACCAGAAAGCATCGCTTTCGGTTTGTAACATCATAGGAACAGCAGTCTCAACAGCGCTTGCCTTCTTGGCACAGTATCATTTCTACGCCTGGATACACAGTCCTACTTTGGGGTGGGGGGGGTGGGGGTGAGGGAGCCCTGCCAGCAGTTCCTATTTTTCAAAGCAGACCTCTTCCCCCTCCCCCCAACCACCACCACCATTTTTCTTATTTTTTTTCTCTTTCCTCTGGTCTCAGGTTCTGCCCAATCCAGTCCACTGGCCTCCATCCCAGGCCACTGTGGGCTGTGTGTACAGATTTGCAAGATGAAGACAGTTCTCCCCAGAGAACCGGGCAGCCGCCCGGCTGAGATCTAAAAACCGATCTGCTCATGCAGTTCCACTTTTTCTTTTTCTCTTTTAAATGGGCTTCTTTCTGTCAAGGAGAAGATTTCCAAATCAAAAGGAGACTGAAAGATTTCTAGGTTCCACAGCTTCAGGATTCCATGGATCGGGGGTGTCAAAAAGTCTGTGCAGGGCCTTCAGTAAAGGCCGTCTTTCTCAGCGCACACAAGTCAACCCGAGACCAAGGCAACCTGAGGGCAAAACCCCTCGCTTGATTTCATTTCTCCCATTAGGCCCCGAACATCAGAGCGCGTGTGACAGAGAGAGAGAGAGAGAGAGAGAGAGAGAGAGAGAGAGAGAAACCCCACAAAAGAGAAACAAACGAAAACCCCAGCAAAGGTTCCATACATTGTTCGCCAGGATTGGAAGTGATGAGGTTGTTGTGGGGGAGGGGGAGAATATGCGGAGGGCACTTGGAAACCTCGCGGTTGCAGCCAGCAGGTGCTGACAGATACGTTTTTGAAAGCGGCTGGCGGCGCCGTTGAGCTTCCTACGGTTCTGACCATACCCGTTCTCAGGGAGGTGGCTGTGGAGCCCAGGATAGGCCACGCCAAAATGCACCTCCGTGGCACAGTGATCATTTGGCGTGACGGTGACCTCAAGCAGGCGGCCAACACAAGAGGGACCCTCGGGCTCTCCTTTGTGTCTCCCTGAAAGCGAGACATCCATCTCTCTCTCGGGTGAAAGGCGCACTCCCTGCATCCGCACCTGGAGTTAGGAGGACGCTCCGATCCCCAAAGTAGGGAATTCATTGGGGCCGAGAAGCCTAGGGAGACAAACACTGTGACTTCTTTCAGGGACCCCCCCAAGCCCAAACTCTGTTTAGATTCTTCCTTCCCTCAGGGCACACCTGAAAGCTAAGTCTCTCGGTCTGATCCCTGTCTCACACATGTACTGTCCCTTGGTCTACACAGTCGAAAAGCTGCCCGCCTCAGCCACTTCTCAGGGCTAGAAGGTAAAACAACAACAACAACAACAACAACAACAACAACAACAACAAACGAACACGTGTTCCCGCTCCCGCTTCCTCTATCCGCCTGCCTTGAGTCCATGTTAGGATGAGTCCAGCCACGAGGACTCAAGGGGGGCAGAGGGGGAGATTTCCCCCTCCCCCAAACAGGAAGGCGTCTGGAACTCTCTTCCCAGTGGCCACCCGGCTCAACTCTGGGTGCCTGAACCCTAGTTTGCCTCCTTTCGATTTTTAAATGCTCTTCCCTGGGTTAGAATCACAAGGAGAGATGCTCACGCGTGTATGTCTTCCAAGTTTTACGTGACATGGGGCAGCCCTCCTAAGAAAGCAAAGAAAGACTCAGAGAAGTGGCAACACCTACAATCTCTTCGGCTCTGCTGAGGAGAGGGAGGAAATCTGGGAAAGTAACTATACTATGGCCCGGGCTGGCGGGCGCCGGGGGTGGGGGTGGGGGGGGCGGGGGAGAGTTAAGGGAGCTAAAGGAGGATGAGATTTCTTAGAAACTCATTCTTAGGCACAGACACATTGGAGGGATGCGGGACCCCACCTCTTCTTTTCCCTTGTGTTGGGAAGATCATTTGGCTCCTGCCAGCTGGGGTTTCATTCCCCCATGAATCATCAGGCGAGTGCTCTGGAGAAAAGAGCGAGAGCACAGGTCAGGCGAACATGGAGAAGATGGCTGCCGGATGCCCGGGGCCACACGGATGTCTTCGGGGGCACAGGCACGTCCACGATCTGTGGACCATGTCTACGGCAGATTGGGTGTGTAGGTCATTTTGAACAGGCTCCCATCCACCTGCCCTCATTGGGGTCCTGTCTCCAGCTCCCCTGAGCGGTGCCGTCACGGCTAGGTGAAGGCAGGGCTCCTCCAGGGGCGGGCCCGTGCCAGAGAAAGGGAGACGGCAGTGAAGTCATCGAGCTTCGGGTACTTCTACCAGAGTGACTCTCCTTCATCAAGTCCCCGGCAGGTGGAGGGACACGTCTTTCTGACACAGTGGGGCCAGGGGAGGCTTAGAAAAAGGCTTCTGACAACCGCACCATCAAGTATGAGCTCTCCGTTTCCTTGACGGAAGAGTCCCCCACTTTCCCAAGTGGTAGAGCTAGGAACAGGCCCTTCGGGTCCCATCTTACACGTGAGAATGACATGCTGACTTTACTCCTCTTCAAGGCGGAGTTTGTAAAAGGTCAGCCCTGGAGGAAGGACCCAGCTTGCCAGTCCTCTCATGCTATCATCCAAGCCAAGGAGAGCCGTGCCAGAGCTCCACGGAAGGAATACGGCGATCGGCTGCCTTTGGAGAAGATGGCTCTGTGAGCAGCAGCATGGAAACCAACCGAGAAGCAGGGGCCACTCTAGAGGCCAGCAGGGTCCTTAGGGGCCCAGCCAGGCCAGGCCAGGCCAGGATGGAGAGAGGGGATGGAGCCGGACCTTTGAGGCCCTAGCCTCCACAGCACCTGGGATTCTGCTGGGATTCTTGAGAAACTCGCTCCACATTCTAGAAGGGCCTGCGTGTAACAAAGATACGAAGCCATACTTTCCTTAAAGAGCACCTGCCCTCAGGAAGTGGCACTCAGCACGCTCGCTGGTGATGGGCCAGACACACCCATAGACACTCAGGTTCCAGGGAAAAGCTTTGCTCAGCTCTTTCTCCCCTTCCGTCCTCAAAACACAAAGCCATCGCTTCCGGATACCAGGGAAGCTCTCAGGTAGGTTGTGCTGGGGCGGGCGCCAACTAGAACTGTGAAGAGGGGAGATCGGAGCCGCAGAAGCTCTGGGGCCCCGAGGAAAGACGCCGCCGATCCACCTCTCGCACCTTCCTCTCAGCGGGAGGGCCAGGGACTCTCCCTCCGCACAGGATCCTGGCCACACACGAGGGAGGGCCCACACCCACTTTCCTGCTCCTCTTTGCTTGGGGTGGGTTCAGAGACACTGGACTCGGCTCATCCCTCTCCACAGCGGCTCGTCCCTCTCCACAGCCGTGCACGGCAGGCAGCAGAGCAGAAGAACAAGAGCCGGCATCGTCCACCGTTCCCAGAGCTGCTCCATTCCCGTCCACGCGCATCCGGATGGGGCGCACAGACAGGGTGCTCGTCCTGAGGTCACCGTGTCGCTCCAGGTGCGGATTCCCGAGATGGTGACATCTCGGTCGAGGAGACCGTCCCCTGTGAGACCACAGGCTTGGCAGTATTGGCGAGAGCATGCTTCGTGGGCCATCTGCAATTCCATGTCACCGGAAACATACCGTGTCAAACTTGTGCTCGGCCTCCAAGTCAAAGGGCTGCCTGAGGACTTTGACCGACAATTCCAGTTGCTCCTGGCCTAAGAGACACAACTTCTCCCAAGGAAACAAACCGTAACACAATGGAAAGTCTGACCTACCTCAAGACGCGTGTTTGACGTGGCACGGCCATGTCTGGAGGCTCATGTGACTTCCATGTGGGGGCAGCCTGGGAACTGCCTTTCTGAGTCTCCCCCTCCCCGTGCGACCCCAGGGTAGGGCTGGTGCAAAGAGAACGCTGGATGGGATGTAGGCATTGGAAGTGAAGCCACAGCCAAGGCTCTCTGCAGGCTGTCGCCATCCCACATGGTGACAGGTGGGCACAGAGGTGCAGGGTGGAAGGCTGTCCATCCCCACACACACACACACACACACACCCGCCGCACTGCGTCTGGCTAGTGTTCCCAGCTGGTGCCCCCTGGACGACAGTGACCCAGGCCACTCCTGGCTGCCTGGCCGCAGATCCACCGAGGGACAGCTGTGCCTTCCCCCGAGTCTCTCCATGTCTCCCCTGTGGCCCCGCACATCGGTGGCTACCTTTCCCTGCGGGCGCTGACAGCTCCATCGGCACTGCCACCTCCGCCACTGCCACCGGGCACTCAGAGGACTGAGAGCCACAGCCTTCCCTCCCCTCCCCTCCCCTCCCCTCCTCCGCAGCCCAGCCCAGCCCTGCCCTGCCCAGCTGCTCCCAGGCCTCTGGAAGGTCCAGTTCCTAGAACGAGGTCTTCATTCCTGTGACTCCCACGGTGTCTCTGTTTCCATGACACAGACCGGCTATGTTGTCCCGACAGTAGGACACACACAGAAACCCTGTGTGAAAATCATGAGGCTGACAGCATCATTAGTCATCTGAGACAGAAAATCAATAAAGATATCGTATTAAATACACATAATTATAGGTAGGGGTGTGTGTTTGTGTGTGTGTGTGTGTGTGTGTCTGTCTGTCTGTCTGTCTGTCTGTCTGTATCTCACTGCAGCATTCACACAAGCATTGCCAGCCAAGCAGAACCTCAGGTCTCTGTGATAATTGTCCCTGGGGATGTTCTGCCGACTGTCACGCAGAGACCGTCGTTGTACGGAGACACAGGTAAAGACGTGTGTTTGTCAAGACAGGAGAATACAGAAAACACATCCTATTTCACAGGGATGAACTAGTGTCATGATGCCAACCTCGGAACATGGGCACACGTTCATGCTCCTGGCCAGGCCCTGCAAGCATTAGGGGACCATCGCTTCTGTCCTTGTATGGGCCGCTCACTGCACTGAGTTCTTAGTCACCTCACGTAGCCCTCACCGCAAATCCACACCTTGAACATGGTCCTCCTTCCTCATCGCCACCGCCACCACGTTGCTCCTGGTCTCTTTAAACGCGCACGCGTCCCTGGTGGGTGGGGTAAGGAGCCAGCTCCCCCCACCCCACCCCACTCCGGTGCCTGCCTGCCTGCCTGCCTGCCTGCCTGCCTGCCTGCATGCATGCGTGCGTGGAGTAGAAGCAGGGAATGTTCTGTCGTTCCCCCTTCCCAACCCGCGAACGAAGGAAACCTTCGTGTATCTTTCTATACTTTATGTGCTGTCGCCTACATGTGTTCCCCCATTTTTCTTTATCCACAAGAGCTCCCTGCAGTCCCCACTCTCTGTATGAACGGCATTCACACACATCCAAAGTGAATTTATTTCAGCTTCTATCGGGTGGCATATCCAGATAGATCCTTTAGGTCAGGAAGCACAGAAACACAGCCAAGTCGAGTGAGTGCTGAACCAGAGTCATTTAGGAATCCTATGAGGTGACCAGTGTGGAAGGAGCATGTGTTCCAAGGCACTTCTTTTGATGTCTTAGGTTTACCTAGCCAGCAATGCAGATCCCATGAAAGTGGCCAGAGATCTTTTCTCCATAGGCTCTCCTGTTACGGAATGCAAGTGTGTTCCCGCACCCACGGACGACACACAGTGAGGCCAAACAAGGGGACACGTCAGAGTTTGGGGCAGGGGAAGGTTTCTAGCATGGCCGAGCAAGGGGAGGGTGGGAATCTTTCTTTTCCAGAAAAGTTAGAACTTCTCTCAAGTTGCATGGGCCCAGAAAATGCTTTCTCCTCTTCGATCATCAGTCAAGGAAAGGTAGCACCTGGTTTTTCACGAGGAGATTTTCTTCCTAATTCCAGTTATCTTATAAAATAAAGAAGAAAAATTCTGTTAATGTTTCACATAAGCGTCCAGGACTATTTCACTTCCATGATTTGAAGAAATGTTATTTTCTCTCTGACTGACACTGTCCTTGAAGGACCAAGCTAAACTTCTAAGGAGCCAAATTCCAAATCATTTTGAGACTAGGAAATACAAAGTGTAGTGTCATAGATTGATTGATCGATCCATTGATTTCATCAGACAGCAGTCGTCACTTCTAAGATTATTCGAACACCACTAACTCTTGTGTAACAAAGTTGAGATGTCTGCGCTCGAGCACGCACACGCACGCACGCGTGTGTGTGTGTGTGTGACTCATAAGGGGATGTTTTCCATAGCTGTGCACTATGGCACTGCAGGATCTCTGGTTGCTGAGTACTCAGAGGTGCAAGCCCCGATACAGAGCTTGGACTGTGAAGTTATGCATGGGTTCTCAATGGTGTGTGTGGGGTCGGCCCCCCTAATCCCCCATGTTGGTTGTTCAACGGTCAACTCTAATATATAGATCAGAGAGGATATCATCCATGTGCTTCATATGAATAACTTTCCCAAATAATCTTTATCTTTTTCAAAGGAAGACATCCTGTAATCCATTTCATAAGATGCTATTGGGAACCTACTCCCCCAGCATGTGAATTATCCCTACAGAGCGCAAGATCCCTGAGAAGGAGGAGCCCTGCACGCTGAGACACCAGGAAAGTAGGCTTTTAGATGATATTGTCTGCTTCTCATGGGATGACGGTGTCTACTGATCCTATTCAAGTGTGTAAAATGAGAGCCCCCTGGCAAGGATCAGCAGAAGGTCTTTTCTGCTGGGCCCTGGGCTCTTCCTTAAAGTGGGGAGGCCAAGAGCCTCAAGAAGGAAGGAAGGAAGGAAGGAAGGAAGGTGGGAGGGAGGGAGGGAGGGAGGGGAGGGTTTGCCCAGTGCCATCAGGCCCGTGTGTCACCCTAAAGAGAAGGGCAGCCATTGCCACTGCTGGAATCATGTCCCCATTTCCTGGGCAGGACATTCAAGAAGGCCTCCTCCTGTGTGTTTCGTGCATCACCTCGACGGTGCCCCCAGGAATAGTCACCGGAGGAAACTGTGCAGCTGAGCCAACCTGCCTGGGAACACGGCCTCCTTCCTTTAAGAAGTGGAAAACTCGCCCAGTGCTCTCTCTGTTGTTGTTTTTCCGGTCCTTATCCTTGTCCTTGTCGTCGGCGTCATCGTCGTTACTGTTGTTAACAAGTGAAAGATAGTGAGTCAGAAAGAGAAAAACAAATATTGTATATTCACACATATATGTGGACTGCAGAAAAATGGTACACATCAACTGGTGTGCAAGGCAGAAATAGAGACACAGATGTAGAGCACAAACATATGGACACCAAGTGGGGAAAGTGGGGAGGGTTGGGGGGGAATGAATTGGAAGATTGGGGTACCAAATTGTACACTCTAAATATATAGTTTATTGTAAAACATAAAAAGAAAATAAGTTAAAAAAAGAAAAAGTGAATGATGCCTCCGTCTAGAGGAATACTTGGCAGTTATTATGTTCAGGACCATTTCTTTTTCGGCCATTGATGGAAAACTCCTTGGATCCTGTTAGCATTTAGGGATTCAAGGAGTGCAGTTCTTCATAGGTTCTGTCACGTCGTTAGGAGGGGAATCCTCATCAAGTTGCTTCAACGAGGACTACGTGTCCTTCAGATGCGGAGATGGAAACGAATGGTGCACTGCGGGGCGGTGGGGGGCGGGGGCGCGATGATAGGCACCCAGGACTCCTTCCCCCAGGCCTCCTTTTGTTCCCTCACTGCTTCCTGGAGAAGGGACACCACACCCCACCCCCACACACACACCCTCTAGGTGTGCTATTTGCTGTCCATAATTTCACGTGCCCTTTGGGCATGGCTGATAGAGACGGACATGAAGCAGCAGGACGGCAAGGCTGGCACCTGGGCCTAGGGAAGTTTCACAAGTGAAATATCAGAACTGGAGCTGGGACAGACATGCCTCCCCTTCCCGGGGCCGGGGATGGGGGGGTGGGGTGCAGAAGCTGGGCTGGGGGAGCTGGAGACGAGGGGCACAGAGAGAGGCGGGGAAGGGAGGCCCCTCGTGGGCCTGGGAGAGACGGGGATCGGGGGCGGGGCGGTGGGGGGCAGGGGGCCACTGCTGACCAGCCTCGGTTCGGGTTCCCTGTCCCCCATCCTGCTGAGAACTTGCCTTTGCTTCCTGCCCTCAGGTGTGCGAGAGGAGCATGTTTCTTTTCAATAAAGACCAATACATTATGTCACACTGTGTTTGGTTTTGCTTGTTCATGTTCCAGACGAGGCCAAAGAACTCTCCCAGGGGAGGTGTGGGTACAAAGGATCTGACAGGATGGGAAGGTGCGGGTCCGTGCATGGGCCAAGAAATCCAGAAAATCTGTCGTAGCTGAGACTCAGGCCTTTTTCAGAAATAGGCCAAGAGAGTTCAGCTTTGACCATTCCCTGCCAAGTAGTCATCACAGGTGCTTCCTGGAAGGGATTGAGTTGCAGAAACCAGCGTGGCCCGCAGCCCTCAGGTCTCAGCCCGGCAGGCAGGCAGGCAGGCAGGCAGCGGCTACTGTCTGTTGGTCCCGCCCCACCCCGCCCCCGCCCCCGCCCCTGCCTGCTTCTCCACCGCTCGCTCCTTCCCAAGTCGCCAGGGGCCGATTATAAACCAGTGGAGGGGGGGGAGCGTGTGGGGGGCGGTGTCAGTGAAGAAGATTTGTAGATGTTAGGGTGGAAGCAACTTTAGCAGTTTGAAATGGCTGTGATGATGGGTGTTTGGTTCGACTTTCAGAGTGGCTCTCACAGAAACAGGCACCAGATGATGTTTCCATAGGAGCTGTGGTGGCCATGTCTCTAAAGTTTTCACCAAGTCCTCCAGCTTCGGTCTGTAGGGCTTCAGGCAAAGGGCCGTTTTCGTTGTCAGTGATGCCAAGTCAAAAGGGTGGGCTGGGCGAAAGTGGGAAACATTCATGGAGAGAGTTGTAGCCCGATATTGGGGGCAACTTGAAAGACTTCAGGATCCAGTCCGGTTTTCAGGTGAAAAGCAGCACCCTAAGGAAAATGAATAGCACCAGAATCTCATATCCACAAGTGTGTATTCCCGTTTTATGGAAACGTAACGTGGGCCTCTAAGGAACGCATGCAAGTGACTCTCTTGCCAAAGAAATAAGGAGCCTCACGGAGAGTTTCTGAATTCTGGACGGAGCAGGTAGGGAGAAAAAGAGAAGTGATTCCATTTTGCTGACAAGGGTACAAGTCACCAAATGGATGTCCAACTTTTAAAATAAATTGGGTTTTGTTTGTTTTCATTTTCCTTGTAGCTGGCAAAGAAAAGATTTCACAATCCGTCCTGTTCTCTCTCTCTCTCTCTCTCACTCAGGTTAGGAGATTCTTTTCTGTTTGAAATAATTGAAGCATTTATAATGTCGTGCAGTTTCAGGTGTACAGCACAGTGATTTAGATAGAAAGATAGGTAGATAGATAGATGATAGATAGATAGATAGATAGATAGATAGATATAGATAGATTCTGTTTCAGATTTTTTTTCTCTTATAGGTATATTACAAAGTATTGAGTATAGTTTCCTGTGCCAAGTCGTAAGAGCTTGTTGATTATCCACTTTATGTATAGGAATGTGTATATGTTCATCCCAAGCTCCTAAGGTATCCGCACCCTGCCCCCCACCCCGGCTTCCCCAATCAGTCCTATTGTAGACAAGTAGTCATACACACACTATCATCCTAGCCCTCAGTTCATTCAGCCCCACGTAGGTCACTCTTTCTTCTCGGAGTCCAGTTTTCCCATCGGCCGTGTCAATCTTGCCTGATGATTGAGTGTGACTGGAAAAGTGATGGTCCCAAGAAGTTTGCAAGAGCTTTTGTGAAGGCTCATAGGACTTGCCCAGCGAAGTGGGTGCCTTGGTCACTGCAGGCTGTGGAAGGTATACCCAAAGTGGCAAACACAATTTTTTTTTAACCGTCTCTATGCCATGGTGAGGACAGAAGGCTTGCAGCAAGGGGAGGCTTCAACCCACATGGAAACCATACTCACCGTCACAGGAACGTTTGGAGGACCCATACTACGTGGCAGTGGAGTGAAGTCCAGTGGCCGGGGTTCAGGGGTTCCTGAGAGAGGAGGTCTGACGCCTCTGGGGACAAAGAGAATTGTTCTCTCCCAGGGTTACAAGCATGACAGGTCAGCCATTGCAGGTAACCTGTAGAAATCTTCCCACCAGCATCTATTTACAATTGGAGCCATTCTAAATGCACCAAGGTGGGTGGCGGAATGTGGGGGGAGGCGGGGAGAAGGGGGGGAGGTTCCCCGGGAAGCCTGAGACATGGAGACCCAGTGGCCGGCCGGGCTGCTGCCCCTCTCTGGGGTCTGCTGTCCCTCTCTGGGGTCTGCTGTAGCCCTGACCCTCTGTTGAATGGACAGAATGGGCGTGTCATGCCCCACTCATCACCGTCCCCTTCGGGCCCACAGAGGCGCTTCCGTGAGCTGCCTACACCCCCCTCCAGTCGGCTGGAGGGGAGGGAGTCTGCGGTATGGGTAAGCAAACGGCCCACGGGAGCGTTCGCGGCCAGGGCCGGGGCACGACCTCGGTAGGCTTGCTGCCCTCGGGCTCGCCCCTCGGGCCCTCGAGGGGGAGCACGCCCAAGATGCGTGACACAGCCCCCTCTCTCACAGGCCCCCGGCCCCCACGATCGCTCCCACGCCCGCGCGCAGCCCCCCACGTAGCGGGGGCCACACGGGGCGTGCGCTCAGCCAAGCTCAGCCCCCCGCGGCACGCCGCTGAGGACCAGCACAACGAGGCGGCCCCTGACCCCACCCGCCGGGGGGGGAACAGGCGGGCGCACCTCCCTTACCGTCTCGACCCCCCCCAAGAGAGAGCCGCTCACGGCACATGCCACGGTGGCAGAGACCCGAGGGACACGCTGGGAAAGGGGAACAACACCACCGCTCGGCCTCGGGCACCTGAGGGACGACCTGGAGCGCTCCAGGAGCACCACGGAGGGCCAGGCGAGGCACGCTCGCACACCGACGGGGGCGCGCAGCGTGGCGGCGGGGCGGCCCTCCCCCGCCGCGGGGAGGGCCGCTCGCGAGGCGTACGCCAAGGAGGCAAAGCGAGAGCGTCTGCTGCATCCGAGGACCCCGGTCCCCGCGCCCACGCTGGGAGGCGGGGGCGGGAGACTGCGGGTTCAGGGCCGGAGGCCGCACCCCTGCCTTCCGCACACCCCGGGAGGCGGGGCGGAAGAGAGGCGAGGAGCCCGCGGACAGAACGAGAAGAGCGGTCCTGTCCCCCAGGAACGTCCGTCCCTCGTCTGGCATGGCTTAGGCCCAGCCCGGCGGAGCGTGGCACCACCACATCAATCGGTTGACCCACCCAGCCTAAAGCCACAGCGGGAGAGGCCCGCAGGGGAGGCACGGCGAGGACCCGTCACACTGAGGCCCGCTTCCGCCTCACCGGCGCCCCCTTCCTCTCGGGCAAGAGCAGCCAACCACCCCAGGACGAGAACGCCTGACACGGGGCACAGAGCCTGTGGGGTGGGGTCGTGCCGGCCACTCACCACCGGGTGCCTGCAGCGGGGGCAGCGCACAGGGTCGAGCACCCAACGCCACCTGGCCCCGCCGCCCTCGGGCTCAGCCAGCGGCCGGAGGCGGCACCGCGGGTCGGAGCAGCCGGACGCGCACGCAAGAGCCGGCACGCAGGCCCAAGCGGGCAGCTCAAGTGGCAAGGACCGAGCCGGGTATCAGACAGCCACCCCCATCCCGGAGTCCTGCCCGCGTCCGGAGCCCCAGCGTCTATCGGCGACAGACGCAGAAGAACACCATGTCAGCACCTATCTGGTGGCAAAAAGGCCCCATTTCCGGCGAAAAAAATCATCGCGCCCGACAGCGGGGCCCAGCCACGAGGTTCACGGGGGCCCCCGGAACCTCGGTCCGGCCACCTGCCCCCAACACTTCCCCATCCACACTTGCCCCGGAGCGCCCAAGGCCACCTGGTCGACCCGGGGATGGAGGGGTGGCAGAGTGGGCCGGGGACACGGGGGAGAGGGAGCGGGCTGGGGATGCCCTCCCCGGTCCCCCCACGCGGGCAGGGACCGGTCCATCCGAGTCTCCGGGCCAGGACTTGGTTCCAAGAAAGAAACTCAGCACCCCTCCAAGCCTCCTCCGATGAGCGGGCCCCATGAGGGACCACGCCCGGGCCCGGGAGCCCCTCCCCGGGCCACCCAGTAGGGCTCGCGCCAGTCCCCACCTTCCCGGCCCGGACTCGGGGTGGAGGGCGGAGGGGGGAGACAAAGTCGCGTCCGACGACCGGGACCCACGCGGGTACGCTGACAGGCCGGGTGCACCCTCGCCGGCCACCTGCGCGAGCAGGGGCCGGTCCGTCCACGTCTCCGGACCCATCGGGACTTGAACCCATTTCTCCAGGGAGACGCCCGGAGCCCACGGGGCAACGCACCCAGGCCCGGGCCAGCCTCTCCGGGTCACTGCTGGCGGCCGAGGCCGGTCCTCACCTCTGGAGTCCGGCTCGGAAAACCATCGGTCCGAAAGAATCTGACGACTGGGACGCACGCGCGTCCACCACCGAGCCCGTGGCTGCCTCCACCGGCCTCAACGCTCGGCCCGAGCCGGTCCCCACCTCCGGAGCGGGACGCGGGGGCACCGGGAAGGGAGGTGGGGGGGGTCGGGGAACGAACGCTCCCAAGGGCGGCCCAGGAGAAGGCCGGGCCACCAAGTCCCAGGCGCTCCGGGCACGGCAGACCCTCTCCTCTCCCACCGCGGCGGCACGACCCGACATGGGTTCCCGCAGCCGGAGGGGCACGGGCGCATGCTGGTCGACCCGGCCAGGCGGCCCCTCCGCCCCGGCTCGGGAGCGCGGCGGCAGTCACAGCCCCATAGATCTGCAGGCCCAATCTCAGGCGACAGCAGGAGGTGCCTACGCCTCGGCGCCACCGGGGCTGCCAGCACCAGCGTGGCTCGCCTCCCGGAACTCTGCTTCGGGCCTGGCGGCTGAGTCACAGCCCTCGACAAGGTCGCAGGAGCTCCGGAGGGAAGGGACAATATAAAAGCGGCCGCCAGGAGGCGCCCGACAACCGGCTCGAACGTCCCCGGGCCGGATCCCGGTCGCCGGCCGGCCACCGAGGACGCCGGAGCGCCGGGCCGCCCAAACGCCCGAGCTCCTCCCGGAGCGGGGCGGGCGTCCCGCGCGGCCCCGAGGGGTCCGCCTCGGAGCTAGCTCCCTGCCCGACACGACACGACACGACACGGCGCGTCCCGATCCCCGGCAGCACACGGGGGGCGGGGGTAGCTGGCAAGATGCCGCCGGGAGGCTGCCTGGAAGGGGACGCGATTCCAGGCCATGGGGGGGGGGCGGGGAATTCCACGGAGACGCCCACAGTGCCACAAGCGAGATCCCCAGCTCCCCGGAGGGTGAGAGGGAGGGAGGGAGGGAGGGAAGGCGGGGACCAGCGAAACGAAACCAGGCAAGCGCTCCGAGAACGACGCAGGAATTCATCCCTTCTGGCACGGAGAAGGGCTTTGGAAAGCTGACACGCAGAGCCCGGAAGCTAGAAACGAAAGTAAACATACACTCTGGCCCCACACAAATGGAAACAAACATCTATTTCCGCACAGACCGCGACAAAGTCCCAAGAGAACACATGGGTGTGTGGGTGGGGAACACGCCCTTGAGGTCAGAACGTGGATTTCAAAACGGACTGACCACAGTCACCGGCGGGCGGGGGCAGGGGCGGGGGCGGGGGGGCGGGGAGCAGCGTGTCAACAGCCATCCACTAAAGAAACCGCATTCCAGGACATCTACACAATGCAACGTGGTGAGTGTGCGTGCGTGCGTGCGCGCGCACGTGCGTGTGAGAGAGAGATTTACAGCAAAGGTTCACAGTGACCTATCGTCCCACCAAAATCAAACCAAGCCAAACTACCAAAAAGTCAAAGTCAAGCTCTGGGACTGCTGTGGCCCTTCAAGGAGTACGTAAAGGCACACACATATGTACGTGTATGCACACGTGTACACGTACAGACACACACACGTGTACACGTACACACACACACGCATCTGAAAACCTCAAGCATGTCCCATAAGAGGTTCCTGTCCAAAACAGAGCAAGGCCTCATGCAACGCAGCCCCCCAGAACAAGCAACCCGATGGGGAAAGTGGGCAGGAGGCCTGAACAGAGCAGACCAAGACCAGGCATTTTCATCCACAAGGAAACAAAGCCAGAAAAAACCAACAGAAAACAACGCCCACAAAGGAAACAAAGCAACAAGGACGACGACCCCCACCACTCCAACAGCAACCGCAACACAGTTTTCCACTGTCAACAAAGCAACCAACAGTACCTTTCTTGGGGGGTGGGGGCAGGGACAAAACCAAAAGCCAAAGGAAACCTTTCCCTGAAATACAAGAAACAACTGGGGCTGCCTAGCTGGCGCACTGCTTAAGAATCCGCCCGCCACTGCAGGGGACACGGGTTCGATCCCTGCTCCAGGAAGGTCCCACATGCCGCAGAGCAACGAAGCCCGTGAGCCACAACGACTGAGCCCATGTGCCGCAACTCCTGAAGCCCCCGTGCCTGGAGCCCGTGCTCCGCACCAAGAGAAGCCACTGGCAATGAGGAGCCTGCGCACCACAACGAAGGGGAGCCCCCACTCACCGCAACAGAAAGAAAGCCCGCGCACAGCAAAAAAAGACCCAACGCAGCCCATCAAATACAGAACAATTTTTTTTTTTAAATGGAGGGTATGATAAAAAGCGCTGGCATTTCTCTGCACAAGCATACACGGCCAGGCCCAGGATCTGGAATCACGACAGCAAGTTCCAAACGGCAGAGGAAAGTGGCTCCTGACGGGACACCTATTTTTCACGCTGAGAGAGACCACCACCATGTCATGCTGGAGGACTCAGAGATATCACCTGGTGCCTGACAGAATGGCTCCCCGACAACAGATGACACTACGGAAAACAGCACAGAAGTCCCTGAAAGCACTGCACCAACAACTACCACGTGACCCAGCAACTCCACTACGTGCCCACCGAGGGGGTGAGGGTGACACATACATACACGTGTATGTGTATCCACACCTATCCCTATGTAGCCATAGTTAGGGACATACCGATAGCGCTCTCTGTGTGCATACGTCTCTACCTAGTCACACACAGGCGCGCGCACGCTTAAGACTCAACCCTACAAGGGAATGAGGTCTTGCCATCCGCGGAAACATGGAGAGACCCAGAGGGCATTGCGCTACACAAGATACCTCAGGTCGCGAGACTATCATGTCTGTGAAGAACGTGCACAGCAATACACACACATGAACACAAAGAAGGAACCGCAAACAGGTTCATCGACACCTAAAAGGAACAAATGGGGGGTGGCCAGAGGAGGGAGGGAGGGGGGAAGAGGGAGACGAGTGCAATAGGTGAGGGAGAGGAAGCGGTGCCCACTTCTAGTTATGAAATAAACAACGCACTCGCAGGATGTCATGTACAGCAGGCGGAATAGAGTCCATCCTACTGTCATGACATCGAATGGTGACAGACAGTAACGAGACTTATCACGGAGATCCCTGGGTCATGTGTAAACATAGCCACTCGCTAGGGTATACACCTGAAAACCAATATACTCTTGTCAGTCTGTTAGACTTCAATTTTAAAAGGGCGGGGGGAGGAGGGAGGGAGGGGGGAGGGGGGCAGAGAAAGGAGGAAGAGGAAGAGGAGGGTGGTGGGGGAGGAGGAGGAGGGGGAGGAGGAGGAGGAGGAGGAGGAGGAGGAGGAGGAAAAAGATGGCTTGCCTTGAAGAAATCAACAAAAGGAAAGAGCGAGAGAGACAGAGACAGAGGCAGAGAGAGACGCGAGATCAAGACTGGACACTCAGGTGACTGCAAGAGTTAAGGGAGATTAAGACAAGAAACAAACTCCCAACAGTAGTTTGGTAAGTCCAAAATCAAGATTTGGATATCATGCTGGCATCAAGCACCAACCCTTCTAAATGGACACAAAGACACACAGGCCTCCCTCACTTGGGGCCGGGGGGGGGGGGGGTCGTCAGGACCAGGAAATGACCATGCAAGCGGAAGCTGGAAAAGGCAACCTTGTTCATCCACGGCGGAAACATACCATGGTCCCACAGCATTCAAAACATTGTATCAAAACATGTACAAACGGCTCTTCCTCACTCCCAATGAAAACTGCAGAGAACGTCCAAAACAGCCAACGTATGATTTGCTTAGTAGATTGTCATGGAGAGCCTCGACCAGAAAGCATCGCTTTCGGTTTGTAACATCATAGGAACAGCAGTCTCAACAGCGCTTGCCTTCTTGGCACAGTATCATTTCTACGCCTGGATACACAGTCCTACTTTGGGGTGGGGGGGGTGGGGGTGAGGGAGCCCTGCCAGCAGTTCCTATTTTTCAAAGCAGACCTCTTCCCCCTCCCCCCAACCACCACCACCATTTTTCTTATTTTTTTTCTCTTTCCTCTGGTCTCAGGTTCTGCCCAATCCAGTCCACTGGCCTCCATCCCAGGCCACTGTGGGCTGTGTGTACAGATTTGCAAGATGAAGACAGTTCTCCCCAGAGAACCGGGCAGCCGCCCGGCTGAGATCTAAAAACCGATCTGCTCATGCAGTTCCACTTTTTCTTTTTCTCTTTTAAATGGGCTTCTTTCTGTCAAGGAGAAGATTTCCAAATCAAAAGGAGACTGAAAGATTTCTAGGTTCCACAGCTTCAGGATTCCATGGATCGGGGGTGTCAAAAAGTCTGTGCAGGGCCTTCAGTAAAGGCCGTCTTTCTCAGCGCACACAAGTCAACCCGAGACCAAGGCAACCTGAGGGCAAAACCCCTCGCTTGATTTCATTTCTCCCATTAGGCCCCGAACATCAGAGTGCGTGTGACAGAGAGAGAGAGAGAGAGAGAGAGAGAGAGAGAGAGAGAGAGAAACCCCACAAAAGAGAAACAAACGAAAACCCCAGCAAAGGTTCCATACATTGTTCGCCAGGATTGGAAGTGATGAGGTCGTTGCGGGGGAGGGGGAGAATATGCGGAGGGCACTTGGAAACCTCGCGGTTGCAGCCAGCAGGTGCTGACAGATACGTTTTTGAAAGCGGCTGGCGGCGCCCTTGAGCTTCCTACGGTTCTGACCATACCCGTTCTCAGGGAGGTGGCTGTGGAGCCCAGGATAGGCCACGCCAAAATGCACCTCCGTGGCACAGTGATCATTTGGCGTGACGGTGACCTCAAGCAGGCGGCCAACACAAGAGGGACCCTCGGGCTCTCCTTTGTGTCTCCCTGAAAGCGAGACATCCATCTCTCTCTCGGGTGAAAGGCGCACTCCCTGCATCTGCACCTGGAGTTAGGAGGACGCTCCGATCCCCAAAGTAGGGAATTCATTGGGGCCGAGAAGCCTAGGGAGACAAACACTGTGACTTCTTTCAGGGACCCCCCCCAAGCCCAAACTCTGTTTAGATTCTTCCTTCCCTCAGGGCACACCCGAAAGCTAAGTCTCTCGGTCTGATCCCTGTCTCACACATGTACTGTCCCTTGGTCTACACAGTCGAAAAGCTGCCCGCCTCAGCCACTTCTCAGGGCTAGAAGGTAAAACAACAACAACAACAACAACAACAACAACAACAACAACAACAACAAACGAACACGTGTTCCCGCTCCCGCTTCCTCTATCCGCCTGCCTTGAGTCCATGTTAGGATGAGTCCAGCCACGAGGACTCAAGAGGGGCAGAGGGGGAGATTTCCCCCTCCCCCAAACAGGAAGGCGTCTGGAACTCTCTTCCCAGTGGCCACCCGGCTCAACTCTGGGTGCCTGAACCCTAGTTTGCCTCCTTTCGATTTTTAAATGCTCTTCCCTGGGTTAGAATCACAAGGAGAGATGCTCACGCGTGTATGTCTTCCAAGTTTTACGTGACATGGGGCAGCCCTCCTAAGAAAGCAAAGAAAGACTCAGAGAAGTGGCAACACCTACAATCTCTTCAGTTCTGCTGAGGAGAGGGAGGAAATCTGGGAAAGTAACTATACTATGGCCCGGGCTGGCGGGCGCCGGGGGTGGGGGTGGGGGGGGCGGGGGAGAGTTAAGGGAGCTAAAGGAGGATGAGATTTCTTAGAAACTCATTCTTAGGCACAGACACATTGGAGGGATGCGGGACCCCACCTCTTCTTTTCCCTTGTGTTGGGAAGATCATTTGGCTCCTGCCAGCTGGGGTTTCATTCCCCCACAAATCATCAGGCGAGTGCTCTGGAGAAAAGAGCGAGAGCACAGGTCAGGCGAACATGGAGAAGATGGCTGCCGGATGCCCGGGGCCACACGGATGTCTTCGGGGGCACAGGCACGTCCACGATCTGTGGACCATGTCTACGGCAGATTGGGTGTGTAGGTCATTTTGAACAGGCTCCCATCCACCTGCCCTCATTGGGGTCCTGTCTCCAGCTCCCCTGAGTGGTGCCGTCACGGCTAGGCGAAGACAGGGCTCCTCCAGGGGCGGGCCCGTGCCAGAGAAAGGGAGACGGCAGTGAAGTCATCGAGCTTCGGGTACTTCTACCAGAGTGACTCTCCTTCATCAAGTCCCCAGCAGGTGGAGGGACACGTCTTTCTGACACAGTGGGGCCAGGGGAGGCTTAGAAAAAGGCTTCTTTCAACCGCACCATCAAGTATGAGCTCTCCGTTTCCTTGACGGAAGAGTCCCCCACTTTCCCAAGTGGTAGAGCTAGGAACAGGCCCTTCGGGTCCCATCTTACACGTGAGAATGACATGCTGACTTTACTCCTCTTCAAGGCGGAGTTTGTAAAAGGTCAGCCCTGGAGGAAGGACCCAGCTTGTCAGTCCTCTCATGCTATCATCCAAGCCAAGGAGAGCCGTGCCAGAGCTCCACGGAAGGAATACGGCGATCGGCTGCCTTTGGAGAAGATAGCTCTGTGAGCAGCAGCATGGAAACCAACCGAGAAGCAGGGGCCACTCTAGAGGCCAGCAGGGTCCTTAGGGGCCCAGCCAGGCCAGGCCAGGCCAGGATGGAGAGAGGGGATGGAGCCGGACCTTTGAGGCCCTAGCCTCCACAGCACCTGGGATTCTGCTGGGATTCTTGAGAAACTCGCTCCACATTCTAGAAGGGCCTGCGTGTAACAAAGATACGAAGCCATACTTTCCTTAAAGAGCACCTGCCCTCAGGAAGTGGCACTCAGCACGCTCGCTGGTGATGGGCCAGACACACCCATAGACACTCAGGTTCCAGGGAAAAGCTTTGCTCAGCTCTTTCTCCCCTTCCGTCCTCAAAACACAAAGCCATCGCTTCCGGATACCAGGGAAGCTCTCAGGTAGGTTGTGCTGGGGCGGGCGCCAACTAGAACTGTGAAGAGGGGAGATCGGAGCCGCAGAAGCTCTGGGGCCCCGAGGAAAGACGCCGCCGATCCACCTCTCGCACCTTCCTCTCAGCGGGAGGGCCAGGGACTCTCCCCCCGCACAGGATCCTGGCCACACACGAGGGAGGGCCCACACCCACTTTCCTGCTCCTCTTTGCTTGGGGTGGGTTCAGAGACACTGGACTCGGCTCATCCCTCTCCACAGCGGCTCGTCCCTCTCCACAGCCGTGCACGGCAGGCAGCAGAGCAGAAGAACAAGAGCCGGCATCGTCCACCGTTCCCAGAGCTGCTCCATTCCCGTCCACGCGCATCCGGATGGGGCGCACAGACAGGGTGCTCGTCCTGAGGTCACCGTGTCGCTCCAGGTGCGGATTCCCGAGATGGTGACATCTCGGTCGAGGAGACCGTCCCCTGTGAGACCACAGGCTTGGCAGTATTGGCGAGAGCATGCTTCGTGGGCCATCTGCAATTCCATGTCACCGGAAACATACCGTGTCAAACTTGTGCTCGGCCTCCAAGTCAAAGGGCTGCCTGAGGACTTTGACCGACAATTCCAGTTGCTCCTGGCCTAAGAGACACAACTTCTCCCAAGGAAACAAACCGTAACACAATGGAAAGTCTGACCTACCTCAAGACGCGTGTTTGACGTGGCACGGCCATGTCTGGAGGCTCATGTGACTTCCATGCGGGGGCAGCCTGGGAACCGCCTTTCTGAGTCTCCCCCTCCCCGTGCGACCCCAGGGTAGGGCTGGTGCAAAGAGAACGCTGGATGGGATGTAGGCATTGGAAGTGAAGCCACAGCCAAGGCTCTCTGCAGGCTGTCGCCATCCCACATGGTGACAGGTGGGCACAGAGGTGCAGGGTGGAAGGCTGTCCATCCCCACACACACACACACACACACACCCGCCGCACTGCGTCTGGCTAGTGTTCCCAGCTGGTGCCCCCTGGACGACAGTGACCCAGGCCACTCCTGGCTGCCTGGCCACAGATCCACCGAGGGACAGCTGTGCCTTCCCCCGAGTCTCTCCATGTCTCCCCTGTGGCCCCGCACATCGGTGGCTACCTTTCCCTGCGGGCGCTGACAGCTCCATCGGCACTGCCACCTCCGCCACTGCCACCGGGCACTCAGAGGACTGAGAGCCACAGCCTTCCCTCCCCTCCCCTCCCCTCCCCTCCTCCGCAGCCCAGCCCAGCCCTGCCCTGCCCTGCCCAGCTGCTCCCAGGCCTCTGGAAGGTCCAGTTCCTAGAACGAGGTCTTCATTCCTGTGACTCCCACGGTGTCTCTGTTTCCATGACACAGACCGGCTATGTTGTCCCGACAGTAGGACACACACAGAAACCCTGTGTGAAAATCATGAGGCTGACAGCATCATTAGTCATCTGAGACAGAAAATCAATAAAGATATCGTATTAAATACACATAATTATAGGTAGGGGTGTGTGTTTGTGTGTGTGTGTGTGTGTGTGTCTGTCTGTCTGTCTGTCTGTCTGTCTGTATCTCACTGCAGCATTCACACAAGCATTGCCAGCCAAGCAGAACCTCAGGTCTCTGTGATAATTGTCCCTGGGGATGTTCTGCCGACTGTCACGCAGAGACCGTCGTTGTACGGAGACACAGGTAAAGACGTGTGTTTGTCAAGACAGGAGAACACAGAAAACACATCCTGTTTCACAGGGATGAACTAGTGTCATGATGCCAACCTCGGAACATGGGCACACGTTCATGCTCCTGGCCAGGCCCTGCAAGCATTAGGGGACCATCGCTTCTGTCCTTGTATAGGCCGCTCACTGCACCGAGTTCTTAGTCACCTCACGTAGCCCTCACCGCAAATCCACACCTTGAACATGGTCCTCCTTCCTCATCGCCACCGCCACCACGTTGCTCCTGGTCTCTTTAAACGCGCACGCGTCCCTGGTGGGTGGGGTAAGGAGCCAGCTCCCCCCACCCCACCCCACTCCGGTGCCTGCCTGCCTGCCTGCCTGCCTGCCTGCCTGCCTGCGTGCATGCGTGCGTGGAGTAGAAGCAGGGAATGTTCTGTCGTTCCCCCTTCCCAACCCGCGAATGAAGGAAACCTTCGTGTATCTTTCTATACTTTATGTGCTGTCGCCTACATGTGTTCCCCCATTTTTCTTTATCCACAAGAGCTCCCTGCAGTCCCCACTCTCTGTATGAACGGCATTCACACACATCCAAAGTGAATTTATTTCAGCTTCTATCGGGTGGCATATCCAGATAGATCCTTTAGGTCAGGAAGCACAGAAACACAGCCAAGTCGAGTGAGTGCTGAACCAGAGTCATTTAGGAATCCTATGAGGTGACCAGTGTGGAAGGAGCATGTGTTCCAAGGCACTTCTTTTGATGTCTTAGGTTTACCTAGCCAGCAATGCAGATCCCATGAAAGTGGCCAGAGATCTTTTCTCCATAGGCTCTCCTGTTACGGAATGCAAGTGTGTTCCCGCACCCACGGACGACACACAGTGAGGCCAAACAAGGGGACACGTCAGAGTTTGGGGCAGGGGAAGGTTTCTAGCATGGCCGAGCAAGGGGAGGGTGGGAATCTTTCTTTTCCAGAAAAGTTAGAACTTCTCTCAAGTTGCATGGGCCCAGAAAATGCTTTCTCCTCTTCGATCATCAGTCAAGGAAAGGTAGCACCTGGTTTTTCACGAGGAGATTTTCTTCCTAATTCCAGTTATCTTATAAAATAAAGAAGAAAAATTCTGTTAATGTTTCACATAAGCGTCCAGGACTATTTCACTTCCATGATTTGAAGAAATGTTATTTTCTCTCTGACTGACACTGTCCTTGAAGGACCAAGCTAAACTTCTAAGGAGCCAAATTCCAAATCATTTTGAGACTAGGAAATACAAAGTGTAGTGTCATAGATTGATTGATCGATCCATTGATTTCATCAGACAGCAGTCGTCACTTCTAAGATTATTCGAACACCACTAACTCTTGTGTAACAAAGTTGAGATGTCTGCGCTCGAGGACGCGCGCACGCGTGTGTGTGTGTGTGTGACTCATAAGGGGATGTTTTCCATAGCTGTGCACTATGGCACTGCAGGATCTCTGGTTGCTGAGTACTCAGAGGTGCAAGCCCCGATACAGAGCTTGGACTGTGAAGTTATGCATGGGTTCTCAATGGTGTGTGTGGGGTCGGCCCCCCTAATCCCCCATGTTGGTTGTTCAACGGTCAACTCTAATATATAGATCAGAGAGGATATCATCCATGTGCTTCATATGAATAACTTTCCCAAATAATCTTTATCTTTTTCAAAGGAAGACATCCTGTAATCCATTTCATAAGATGCTATTGGGAACCTACTCCCCCAGCATGTGAATTATCCCTACAGAGCGCAAGATCCCTGAGAAGGAGGAGCCCTGCACGCTGAGACACCAGGAAAGTAGGCTTTTAGATGATATTGTCTGCTTCTCATGGGATGACGGTGTCTACTGATCCTATTCAAGTGTGTAAAATGAGAGCCCCCTGGCAAGGATCAGCAGAAGGTCTTTTCTGCTGGGCCCTGGGCTCTTCCTTAAAGTGGGGAGGCCAAGAGCCTCAAGAAGGAAGAAAGGAAGGAAGGAAGGAAGGTGGGAGGGAGGGAGGGAGGGAGGGGAGGGTTTGCCCAGTGCCATCAGGCCCGTGTGTCACCCTAAAGAGAAGGGCAGCCATTGCCACTGCTGGAATCATGTCCCCATTTCCTGGGCAGGACATTCAAGAAGGCCTCCTCCTGTGTGTTTCGTGCATCACCTCGACGGTGCCCCCAGGAATAGTCACCGGAGGAAACTGTGCAGCTGAGCCAACCTGCCTGGGAACACGGCCTCCTTCCTTTAAGAAGTGGAAAACTCGCCCAGTGCTCTCTCTGTTGTTGTTTTTCCGGTCCTTATCCTTGTCCTTGTCGTCGGCGTCATCGTCGTTACTGTTGTTAACAAGTGAAAGATAGTGAGTCAGAAAGAGAAAAACAAATATTGTATATTCACACATATATGTGGACTGCAGAAAAATGGTACACATCAACTGGTGTGCAAGGCAGAAATAGAGACACAGATGTAGAGCACAAACATATGGACACCAAGTGGGGAAAGTGGGGAGGGTTGGGGGGGAATGAATTGGAAGATTGGGGTACCAAATTGTACACTCTAAATATATACAGTTTATTGTAAAACATAAAAAGAAAATAAGTTAAAAAAAGAAAAAGTGAATGATGCCTCCGTCTAGAGGAATACTTGGCAGTTATTATGTTCAGGACCATTTCTTTTTCGGCCATTGATGGAAAACTCCTTGGATCCTGTTAGCATTTATGGATTCAAGGAGTGCAGTTCTTCATAGGTTCTGTCACGTCGTTAGGAGGGGAATCCTCATCAAGTTGCTTCAACGAGGACTACGTGTCCTTCAGATGCGGAGATGGAAACGAATGGTGCGCTGCGGGGCGGTGGGGGGGCGGGGGCGCGATGATAGGCACCCAGGACTCCTTCCCCCAGGCCTCCTTTTGTTCCCTCACTGCTTCCTGGAGAAGGGACACCACACCCCACCCCCACACACACACCCTCTAGGTGTGCTATTTGCTGTCCATAATTTCACGTGCCCTTTGGGCATGGCTGATAGAGACGGACATGAAGCAGCAGGACGGCAAGCTGGCACCTGGGCCTAGGGAAGTTTCACAAGTGAAATATCAGAACTGGAGCTGGGACAGACATGCCTCCCCTTCCCGGGGCCGGGGATGGGGGGGTGGGGTGCAGAAGCTGGGCTGGGGGAGCTGGAGACGAGGGGCACAGAGAGAGGCGGGGAAGGGAGGCCCCTCGTGGGCCTGGGAGAGACGGGGATCGGGGGCGGGGCGGTGGGGGGCAGGGGGCCACTGCTGACCAGCCTCGGTTCGGGTTCCCTGTCCCCCATCCTGCTGAGAACTTGCCTTTGCTTCCTGCCCTCAGGTGTGCGAGAGGAGCATGTTTCTTTTCAATAAAGACCAATACATTATGTCACACTGTGTTTGGTTTTGCTTGTTCATGTTCCAGACGAGGCCAAAGAACTCTCCCAGGGGAGGTGTGGGTACAAAGGATCTGACAGGATGGGAGGGTGCGGGTCCGTGCATGGGCCAAGAAATCCAGAAAATCTGTCGTAGCTGAGACTCAGGCCTTTTTCAGAAATAGGCCAAGAGAGTTCAGCTTTGACCATTCCCTGCCAAGTAGTCATCACAGGTGCTTCCTGGAAGGGATTGAGTTGCAGAAACCAGCGTGGCCCGCAGCCCTCAGGTCTCAGCCCGGCAGGCAGGCAGGCAGGCAGGCAGCGGCTACTGTCTGTTGGTCCCGCCCCACCCCGCCCCCGCCCCCGCCCCCGCCCCCGCCTGCTTCTCCACCGCTCGCTCCTTCCCAAGTCGCCAGGGGCCGATTATAAACCAGTGGAGGGGGGGGAGCGTGTGGGGGGCGGTGTCAGTGAAGAAGATTTGTAGATGTTAGGGTGGAAGCAACTTTAGCAGTTTGAAATGGCTGTGATGATGGGTGTTTGGTTCGACTTTCAGAGTGGCTCTCACAGAAACAGGCACCAGGATGGTTTCCATAGGAGCTGTGGTGGCCATGTCTCTAAAGTTTTCACCAAGTCCTCCAGCTTCGGTCTGTAGGGCTTCAGGCAAAGGGCCGTTTTCGTTGTCAGTGATGCCAAGTCAAAAGGGTGGGCTGGGCGAAAGTGGGAAACATTCATGGAGAGAGTTGTAGCCCGATATTGGGGGCAACTTGAAAGACTTCAGGATCCAGTCCGGTTTTCAGGTGAAAAGCAGCACCCTAAGGAAAATGAATAGCACCAGAATCTCATATCCACAAGTGTGTATTCCCGTTTTATGGAAACGTAACGTGGGCCTCTAAGGAATGCATGCAAGTGACTCTCTTGCCAAAGAAATAAGGAGCCTCACGGAGAGTTTCTGAATTCTGGACGGAGCAGGTAGGGAGAAAAAGAGAAGTGATTCCATTTTGCTGACAAGGGTACAAGTCACCAAATGGATGTCCAACTTTTAAAATAAATTGGGTTTTGTTTGTTTTCATTTTCCCTTGTAGCTGGCAAAGAAAAGATTTCACAATCCGTCCTGTTCTCTCTCTCTCTCTCTCTCACTCAGGTTAGGAGATTCTTTTCTGTTTGAAATAATTGAAGCATTTATAATGTCGTGCAGTTTCAGGTGTACAGCACAGTGATTTAGATAGAAAGATAGGTAGATAGATAGATGATAGATAGATAGATAGATAGATAGATAGATAGATATAGATAGATTCTGTTTCAGATTTTTTTTCTCTTATAGGTTATTACAAAGTATTGAGTATAGTTTCCTGTGCCAAGTCGTAAGAGCTTGTTGATTATCCACTTTATGTATAGGAATGTGTATATGTTCATCCCAAGCTCCTAAGGTATCCGCACCCTGCCCCCCACCCCGGCTTCCCCAATCAGTCCTATTGTAGACAAGTAGTCATACACACACTATCATCCTAGCCCTCAGTTCATTCAGCCCCACATAGGTCACTCTTTCTTCTCGGAGTCCAGTTTTCCCATCGGCCGTGTCAATCTTGCCTGATGATTGAGTGTGACTGGAAAAGTGATGGTCCCAAGAAGTTTGCAAGAGCTTTTGTGAAGGCTCATAGGACTTGCCCAGCGAAGTGGGTGCCTTGGTCACTGCAGGCTGTGGAAGGTATACCCAAAGTGGCAAACACAATTTTTTTTTAACCGTCTCTATGCCATGGTGAGGACAGAAGGCTTGCAGCAAGGGGAGGCTTCAACCCACATGGAAACCATACTCACCGTCACAGGAACGTTTGGAGGACCCATACTACGTGGCAGTGGAGTGAAGTCCAGTGGCCGGGGTTCAGGGGTTCCTGAGAGAGGAGGTCTGACGCCTCTGGGGACAAAGAGAATTGTTCTCTCCCAGGGTTACAAGCATGACAGGTCAGCCATTGCAGGTAACCTGTAGAAATCTTCCCACCAGCATCTATTTACAATTGGAGCCATTCTAAATGCACCAAGGTGGGTGGCGGAATGTGGAGGGAGGCGGGGAGAAGGGGGGGAGGTTCCCCGGGAAGCCTGAGACATGGAGACCCAGTGGCCGGCCGGGCTGCTGCCCCTCTCTGGGGTCTGCTGTCCCTCTCTGGGGTCTGCTGTAGCCCTGACCCTCTGTTGAATGGACAGAATGGGCGTGTCATGCCCCACTCATCACCTCCACTTCGGGCCCACAGAGGCGCTTCCGTGAGCTGCCTACACCCCCCTCCAGTCGGCTGGAGGGGAGGGAGTCTGCGGTATGGGTAAGCAAACGGCCCACGGGAGCGTTCGCGGCCAGGGCCGGGGCACGACCTCGGTAGGCTTGCTGCCCTCGGGCTCGCCCCTCGGGCCCTCGAGGGGGAGCACGCCCAAGATGCGTGACACAGCCCCCTCTCTCACAGGCCCCGGCCCCCACGATCGCTCCCACACCCGCGCGCAGCCCCCCACGTAGCGGGGGCCACACGGGGCGTGCGCTCGGCCAAGCTCAGCACCCCGTGGCACGCCGCAGAGGACCAGCACAACGAGGCGGCCCCTGACCCCACCGCCGGGGGGGGAACAGGCGGGCGCACCTCCCTTACCGTCTCGAACCCCCCCAAGAGAGAGCCGCTCACGGCACATGCCACGGTGGCAGAGACCCGAGGGACACGCTGGGAAAGGGGAACAACACCACCGCTCGGCCTCGGGCACCTGAGGGACGACCTGGAGCGCTCCAGGAGCACCACGGAGGGCCAGGCGAGGCACGCTCGCACACCGACGGGGGCGCGCAGCGTGGCGGCGGGGCGGTCCTCCCCGCCGCGGGGAGGGCCGCTCGCGAGGCGTACGCCAAGGAGGCAAAGCGAGAGCGTCTGCTGCGTCCGAGGACCCCGGTCCCCGCGCCCACGCTGGGAGGCGGGGGCGGGAGACCACGGGTTCAGGGCCGGAGGCTGCACCCCTGCCTTCCGCACACCCCGGCAGGTGGGGCGGAAGAGAGGCGAGGAGCCCGCGGACAGAACGAGAAGAGCGGTCCCGTCCCCCAGGAACGTCCGTCCCTCTTCTGGCATGGCTTAGGCCCAGCCCGGCGGAGCGTGGCACCACCACATCAATCGGTTGACCCACCCAGCCTAAAGCCACAGCGGGAGAGGCCCGCAGGGGAGGCACGGCGAGGACCCGTCACACTGAGGCCCGCTTCCGCCTCGCCAGCGCCCCTTCCTCTCGGGCAAGAGCAGCCAACCACCCCAGGACGAGAACGCCTGACACGGGGCACAGAGCCTGTGGGGTGGGGTCGTGCCGGCCACTCACCACCGGGTGCCTGCAGCGGGGGCAGCGCACAGGGTCGAGCACCCAACGCCACCTGGCCCCGCCGCCCTCGGGCTCAGCCAGCGGCCGGAGGCGGCACCGCGGGTCAGAGCAGCCGGACGCGCACGCAAGAGCCGGCACGCAGGCCCAAGCGGGCAGCTCAAGTGGCAAGGACCGAGCCGGGTATCAGACAGCCACCCCCAGCCCGGAGTCCTGCCCGCGTCCGGAGCCCCAGCGTCTATCGGCGACAGACGCAGAAGAACACCGTGTCAGCACCTATCTGGTGGCAAAAAGGCCCCATTTCCGGCGAAAAAAATCATCGCGCCCGACAGCGGGGCCCACCCACGAGGTTCACGGGGGCCCCCGGAACCTCAGTCCGGCCACCTGCCCCCAACACTTCCCCATCCACACTTGCCCCGGAGCGCCCGAGGCCACCTGGTCGACCCGGGGATGGAGGGGTGGCAGAGTGGGCCGGGGACACGGGGGAGAGGGAGCGGGCTGGGGACGCCCTCCCCGGTCCCCCCACGCGGGCAGGGACCGGTCCATCCGAGTCTCCGGGCCAGGACTTGGTTCCAAGAAAGAAACTCAGCACCCCTCCAAGCCGCCTCCGATGAGCGGGCCCCATGAGGGACCACGCCCGGGCCCGGGAGCCCCTCCCCGGGCCACCCAGTAGGGCTCGCGCCAGTCCCCACCTCCCGGCCCGGACTCGGGGTGGAGGGCGGAGGGGGGAGACAAAGTCGCGTCCGACGACCGGGACCCACGCGGGCACGCTGACAGGCCGGGTGCACCCTCGCCGGCCACCTGCGCGAGCAGGGGCCGGTCCGTCCACGTCTCCGGACCCATCGGGACTTGAACCCATTTCTCCAGGGAGACGCCCGGAGCCCACGGGGCAACGCACCCAGGCCCGGGCCAGCCTCTCCGGGTCACTGCTGGCGGCCCAGGCCGGTCCTCACCTCTGGAGTCCGGCTCGGAAAACCATCGGTCCGAAAGAATCTGACGACTGGGACGCACGCGCGTCCACCACCGAGCCCGTGGCTGCCTCCACCGGCCTCAACGCTCGGCCCGAGCCGGTCCCCACCTCCGGAGCGGGACGCGGGGGCACCGGGAAGGGAGGTGGGGGGGGTCGGGGAACGAACGCTCCCAAGGGCGGCCCAGGAGAAGGCCGGGCCACCAAGTCCCAGGCGCTCCGGGCACGGCAGACCCTCTCCTCTCCCACCGCGGCGGCACGACCCGACATGGGTTCCCGCAGCCGGAGGGGCACGGGCGCATGCTGGTCGACCCGGCCAGGTGGCCCCTCCGCCCCGGCTCGGGAGCGCGGCGGCAGTCACAGCCCCATAGATCTGCAGGCCCAATCTCAGGCGACAGCAGGAGGTGCCTACACCTCGGCGCCACCGGGGCTGCCAGCACCAGCGTGGCTCGCCTCCCGGAACTCTGCTTCGGGCCTGGCGGCTGAGTCACAGCCCTCGACAAGGTCGCAGGAGCTCCGGAGGGAAGGGACAATATAAAAGCGGCCGCCAGGAGGCGCCCGACAACCGGCTCGAACGTCCCCGGGCCGGATCCCGGTCGCCGGCCGGCCACCGAGGACGCCGGAGCGCCGGGCCGCCCAAACGCCCGAACTCCTCCCGGAGCGGGGCGGGCGTCCCGCGCGGACCCAAGGGGTCCGCCTCGGAGCTAGCTCCCTGCCCGACACGACACGACACGACACGGCGCGTCCTGATCCCCGGCAGCACACGGGGGCGGGGGTAGCTGGCAAGATGCCGCCGGGAGGCTGCCTGGAAGGGGACGCGATTCCAGGCCATGGGGGGAGGCGCGGGGAATTCCACGGAGACGCCCACAGTGCCACAAGCGAGATCCCCAGCTCCCCGGAGGGTGAGAGGGAGGGAGGGAGGGAGGGAAGGCGGGGACCAGCGAAACGAAACCAGGCAAGCGCTCCGAGAACGACGCAGGAATTCATCCCTTCTGGCACGGAGAAGGGCTTTGGAAAGCTGACACGCAGAGCCCGGAAGCTAGAAACGAAAGTAAACATACACTCTGGCCCCACACAAATGGAAACAAACATCTATTTCCGCACAGACCGCGACAAAGTCCAAAGAGAACACATGGGTGTGTGGGTGGGGAACACGCCCTTGAGGTCAGAACGTGGATTTCAAAACGGACTGACCACAGTCACCGGCGGGCGGGGGCAGGGGCGGGGGCGGGGGGGCGGGGAGCAGCGTGTCAACAGCCATCCACTAAAGAAACCGCGTTCCAGGACATCTACACAATGCAACGTGGTGAGTGTGCGTGCGTGCGTGCGTGCGCGCGCGCACACGCGCGTGCGTGTGATAGAGAGATTTACAGCAAAGGTTCACAGTGACCTATCGTCCCACCAAAATCAAACCAAGCCAAACTACCAAAAAGTCAAAGTCAAGCTCTGGGACTGCTGTGGCCCTTCAAGGAGTACGTAAAGGCACACACATATGTACGTGTATGCACACGTGTACACGTACAGACACACACACGTGTACACGTACACACACACACGCATCTGAAAACCTCAAGCATGTCCCATAAGAGGTTCCTGTCCAAAACAGAGCAAGGCCTCATGCAACGCAGCCCCCCAGAACAAGCAACCCGATGGGGAAAGCGGGCAGGAGGCCTGAACAGAGCAGACCAAGACCAGGCATTTTCATCCACAAGGAAACAAAGCCAGAAAAAACCAACAGAAAACAATGCCCACAAAGGAAACAAAGCAACAAGGACGACGACCCCCACCACTCCAACAGCAACCGCAACACAGTTTTCCACTGTCAACAAAGCAACCAACAGTACCTTTCTTGGGGGGTGGGGGCGGGGACAAAACCAAAAGCCAAAGGAAACCTTTCCCTGAAATACAAGAAACAACTGGGGCTGCCTAGCTGGCGCACTGCTTAAGAATCTGCCCGCCACTGCAGGGGACACGGGTTCGATCCCTGCTCCAGGAAGGTCCCACATGCCGCAGAGCAACGAAGCCCGTGAGCCACAACGACTGAGCCCATGTGCCGCAACTCCTGAAGCCCCCGTGCCTGGAGCCCGTGCTCCGCACCAAGAGAAGCCACTGGCAATGAGGAGCCTGCGCACCACAACGAAGGGGAGCCCCCACTCACCACAACGGAAAGAAAGCCCACGCACAGCAAAAAAAGACCCAACGCAGCCCATCAAATACAGAACAATTTTTTTTTTTAAATGGAGGGTATGATAAAAAGCGCTGGCATTTCTCTGCACAAGCATACACGGCCAGGCCCAGGATCTGGAATCACGACAGCAAGTTCCAAACGGCAGAGGAAAGTGGCTCCTGACGGGACACCTATTTTTCACGCTGAGAGAGACCACCACCATGTCATGCTGGAGGACTCAGAGATATCACCTGGTGCCTGACAGAATGGCTCCCCGACAACAGATGACACTACGGAAAACAGCACAGAAGTCCCTGAAAGCACTGCACCAACAACTACCACGTGACCCAGCAACTCCACTACGTGCCCACCGAGGGGGTGAGGGTGACACATACACACACGTGTATGTGTATCCACACCTATCCCTATGTAGCCATAGTTAGGGACATACCGATAGCACTCTCTGTGTGCATACGTCTCTACCTAGTCACACACAGGCGCACGCACGTTTATGACTCAACCCTACCAGGGAATGAGGTCTTGCCATCCGCGGAAACATGGAGAGACCCAGAGGGCATTGCACTACACAAGATACCTCAGGTCGCGAGACTATCATGTCTGTGAAGAACGTGCACAGCAATACACACACATGAACACAAAGAAGGAACCGCAAACAGGTTCATCGACACCTAAAAGGAACAAATGGGGGGTGGCCAGAGGAGGGAGGGAGGGGGGAAGAGGGAGACGAGTGCAATAGGTGAGGGAGAGGAAGCGGTGCCCACTTCTAGTTATGAAATAAACAACGCACTCGCAGGATGTCATGTACAGCAGGCGGAATAGAGTCCATCCTACTGTCATGACATCGAATGGTGACAGACAGTAACGAGACTTATCACGGAGATCCCTGGGTCATGTGTAAACATAGCCACTCGCTAGGGTATACACCTGAAAACCAATATACTCTTGTCAGTCTGTTAGACTTCAATTTTAAAAGGGCGGGGGGAGGAGGGAGGGAGGGGGGAGGGGGGCAGAGAAAGGAGGAAGAGGAAGAGGAGGGTGGTGGGGGAGGAGGAGGGGGAGGAGGAGGAGGAGGAGGAGGAGGAGGAGGAGGAAAAAGATGGCTTGCCTTGAAGAAATCAACAAAAGGAAAGAGCGAGAGAGACAGAGACAGAGGCAGAGAGAGACGCGAGATCAAGACTGGACACTCAGGTGACTGCAAGAGTTAAGGGAGATTAAGACAAGAAACAAACTCCCAACAGTAGTTTGGTAAGTCCAAAATCAAGATTTGGATATCATGCTGGCATCAAGCACCAACCCTTCTAAATGGACACAAAGACACACAGGCCTCCCTCACTTGGGGCCGGGGGGGGGGGGGGTCGTCAGGACCAGGAAATGACCATGCAAGCGGAAGCTGGAAAAGGCAACCTTGTTCATCCACGGCGGAAACATACCATGGTCCCACAGCATTCAAAACATTGTATCAAAACATGTACAAACGGCTCTTCCTCACTCCCAATGAAAACTGCAGAGAACGTCCAAAACAGCCAACCTATGATTTGCTTAGTAGATTGTCATGGAGAGCCTCGACCAGAAAGCATCGCTTTCGGTTTGTAACATCATAGGAACAGCAGTCTCAACAGCGCTTGCCTTCTTGGCACAGTATCATTTCTACGCCTGGATACACAGTCCTACTTTGGGGTGGGGGGGGTGGGGGTGAGGGAGCCCTGCCAGCAGTTCCTATTTTTCAAAGCAGACCTCTTCCCCCTCCCCCCAACCACCACCACCATTTTTCTTATTTTTTTTCTCTTTCCTCTGGTCTCAGGTTCTGCCCAATCCAGTCCACTGGCCTCCATCCCAGGCCACTGTGGGCTGTGTGTACAGATTTGCAAGATGAAGACAGTTCTCCCCAGAGAACCGGGCAGCCGCCCGGCTGAGATCTAAAAACCGATCTGCTCATGCAGTTCCACTTTTTCTTTTTCTCTTTTAAATGGGCTTCTTTCTGTCAAGGAGAAGATTTCCAAATCAAAAGGAGACTGAAAGATTTCTAGGTTCCACAGCTTCAGGATTCCATGGATCGGGGGTGTCAAAAAGTCTGTGCAGGGCCTTCAGTAAAGGCCGTCTTTCTCAGCGCACACAAGTCAACCCGAGACCAAGGCAACCTGAGGGCAAAACCCCTCGCTTGATTTCATTTCTCCCATTAGGCCCCGAACATCAGAGTGCGTGTGACAGAGAGAGAGAGAGAGAGAGAGAGAGAGAGAGAGAGAGAAACCCCACAAAAGAGAAACAAACGAAAACCCCAGCAAAGGTTCCATACATTGTTCGCCAGGATTGGAAGTGATGAGGTCGTTGCGGGGGAGGGGGAGAATATGCGGAGGGCACTTGGAAACCTCGCGGTTGCAGCCAGCAGGTGCTGACAGATACGTTTTTGAAAGCGGCTGGCGGCGCCCTTGAGCTTCCTACGGTTCTGACCATACCCGTTCTCAGGGAGGTGGCTGTGGAGCCCAGGATAGGCCACGCCAAAATGCACCTCCGTGGCACAGTGATCATTTGGCGTGACGGTGACCTCAAGCAGGCGGCCAACACAAGAGGGACCCTCGGGCTCTCCTTTGTGTCTCCCTGAAAGCGAGACATCCATCTCTCTCTCGGGTGAAAGGCGCACTCCCTGCATCTGCACCTGGAGTTAGGAGGACGCTCCGATCCCCAAAGTAGGGAATTCATTGGGGCCGAGAAGCCTAGGGAGACAAACACTGTGACTTCTTTCAGGGACCCCCCCCAAGCCCAAACTCTGTTTAGATTCTTCCTTCCCTCAGGGCACACCCGAAAGCTAAGTCTCTCGGTCTGATCCCTGTCTCACACATGTACTGTCCCTTGGTCTACACAGTCGAAAAGCTGCCCGCCTCAGCCACTTCTCAGGGCTAGAAGGTAAAACAACAACAACAACAACAACAACAACAACAACAACAACAACAACAAACGAACACGTGTTCCCGCTCCCGCTTCCTCTATCCGCCTGCCTTGAGTCCATGTTAGGATGAGTCCAGCCACGAGGACTCAAGAGGGGCAGAGGGGGAGATTTCCCCCTCCCCCAAACAGGAAGGCGTCTGGAACTCTCTTCCCAGTGGCCACCCGGCTCAACTCTGGGTGCCTGAACCCTAGTTTGCCTCCTTTCGATTTTTAAATGCTCTTCCCTGGGTTAGAATCACAAGGAGAGATGCTCACGCGTGTATGTCTTCCAAGTTTTACGTGACATGGGGCAGCCCTCCTAAGAAAGCAAAGAAAGACTCAGAGAAGTGGCAACACCTACAATCTCTTCAGTTCTGCTGAGGAGAGGGAGGAAATCTGGGAAAGTAACTATACTATGGCCCGGGCTGGCGGGCGCCGGGGGTGGGGGTGGGGGGGGCGGGGGAGAGTTAAGGGAGCTAAAGGAGGATGAGATTTCTTAGAAACTCATTCTTAGGCACAGACACATTGGAGGGATGCGGGACCCCACCTCTTCTTTTCCCTTGTGTTGGGAACATCATTTGGCTCCTGCCAGCTGGGGTTTCATTCCCCCACAAATCATCAGGCGAGTGCTCTGGAGAAAAGAGCGAGAGCACAGGTCAGGCGAACATGGAGAAGATGGCTGCCGGATGCCCGGGGCCACACGGATGTCTTCGGGGGCACAGGCACGTCCACGATCTGTGGACCATGTCTACGGCAGATTGGGTGTGTAGGTCATTTTGAACAGGCTCCCATCCACCTGCCCTCATTGGGGTCCTGTCTCCAGCTCCCCTGAGTGGTGCCGTCACGGCTAGGCGAAGACAGGGCTCCTCCAGGGGCGGGCCCGTGCCAGAGAAAGGGAGACGGCAGTGAAGTCATCGAGCTTCGGGTACTTCTACCAGAGTGACTCTCCTTCATCAAGTCCCCAGCAGGTGGAGGGACACGTCTTTCTGACACAGTGGGGCCAGGGGAGGCTTAGAAAAAGGCTTCTTTCAACCGCACCATCAAGTATGAGCTCTCCGTTTCCTTGACGGAAGAGTCCCCCACTTTCCCAAGTGGTAGAGCTAGGAACAGGCCCTTCGGGTCCCATCTTACACGTGAGAATGACATGCTGACTTTACTCCTCTTCAAGGCGGAGTTTGTAAAAGGTCAGCCCTGGAGGAAGGACCCAGCTTGTCAGTCCTCTCATGCTATCATCCAAGCCAAGGAGAGCCGTGCCAGAGCTCCACGGAAGGAATACGGCGATCGGCTGCCTTTGGAGAAGATGGCTCTGTGAGCAGCAGCATGGAAACCAACCGAGAAGCAGGGGCCACTCTAGAGGCCAGCAGGGTCCTTAGGGGCCCAGCCAGGCCAGGCCAGGCCAGGATGGAGAGAGGGGATGGAGCCGGACCTTTGAGGCCCTAGCCTCCACAGCACCTGGGATTCTGCTGGGATTCTTGAGAAACTCGCTCCACATTCTAGAAGGGCCTGCGTGTAACAAAGATACGAAGCCATACTTTCCTTAAAGAGCACCTGCCCTCAGGAAGTGGCACTCAGCACGCTCGCTGGTGATGGGCCAGACACACCCATAGACACTCAGGTTCCAGGGAAAAGCTTTGCTCAGCTCTTTCTCCCCTTCCGTCCTCAAAACACAAAGCCATCGCTTCCGGATACCAGGGAAGCTCTCAGGTAGGTTGTGCTGGGGCGGGCGCCAACTAGAACTGTGAAGAGGGGAGATCGGAGCCGCAGAAGCTCTGGGGCCCCGAGGAAAGACGCCGCCGATCCACCTCTCGCACCTTCCTCTCAGCGGGAGGGCCAGGGACTCTCCCTCCGCACAGGATCCTGGCCACACACGAGGGAGGGCCCACACCCACTTTCCTGCTCCTCTTTGCTTGGGGTGGGTTCAGAGACACTGGACTCGGCTCATCCCTCTCCACAGCGGCTCGTCCCTCTCCACAGCCGTGCACGGCAGGCAGCAGAGCAGAAGAACAAGAGCCGGCATCGTCCACCGTTCCCAGAGCTGCTCCATTCCCGTCCACGCGCATCCGGATGGGGCGCACAGACAGGGTGCTCGTCCTGAGGTCACCGTGTCGCTCCAGGTGCGGATTCCCGAGATGGTGACATCTCGGTCGAGGAGACCGTCCCCTGTGAGACCACAGGCTTGGCAGTATTGGCGAGAGCATGCTTCGTGGGCCATCTGCAATTCCATGTCACCGGAAACATACCGTGTCAAACTTGTGCTCGGCCTCCAAGTCAAAGGGCTGCCTGAGGACTTTGACCGACAATTCCAGTTGCTCCTGGCCTAAGAGACACAACTTCTCCCAAGGAAACAAACCGTAACACAATGGAAAGTCTGACCTACCTCAAGACGCGTGTTTGACGTGGCACGGCCATGTCTGGAGGCTCATGTGACTTCCATGCGGGGGCAGCCTGGGAACCGCCTTTCTGAGTCTCCCCCTCCCCGTGCGACCCCAGGGTAGGGCTGGTGCAAAGAGAACGCTGGATGGGATGTAGGCATTGGAAGTGAAGCCACAGCCAAGGCTCTCTGCAGGCTGTCGCCATCCCACATGGTGACAGGTGGGCACAGAGGTGCAGGGTGGAAGGCTGTCCATCCCCACACACACACACACACACACACCCGCCGCACTGCGTCTGGCTAGTGTTCCCAGCTGGTGCCCCCTGGACGACAGTGACCCAGGCCACTCCTGGCTGCCTGGCCACAGATCCACCGAGGGACAGCTGTGCCTTCCCCCGAGTCTCTCCATGTCTCCCCTGTGGCCCCGCACATCGGTGGCTACCTTTCCCTGCGGGCGCTGACAGCTCCATCGGCACTGCCACCTCCGCCACTGCCACCGGGCACTCAGAGGACTGAGAGCCACAGCCTTCCCTCCCCTCCCCTCCCCTCCCCTCCTCCGCAGCCCAGCCCAGCCCTGCCCTGCCCTGCCCAGCTGCTCCCAGGCCTCTGGAAGGTCCAGTTCCTAGAACGAGGTCTTCATTCCTGTGACTCCCACGGTGTCTCTGTTTCCATGACACAGACCGGCTATGTTGTCCCGACAGTAGGACACACACAGAAACCCTGTGTGAAAATCATGAGGCTGACAGCATCATTAGTCATCTGAGACAGAAAATCAATAAAGATATCGTATTAAATACACATAATTATAGGTAGGGGTGTGTGTTTGTGTGTGTGTGTGTGTGTGTGTCTGTCTGTCTGTCTGTCTGTCTGTCTGTATCTCACTGCAGCATTCACACAAGCATTGCCAGCCAAGCAGAACCTCAGGTCTCTGTGATAATTGTCCCTGGGGATGTTCTGCCGACTGTCACGCAGAGACCGTCGTTGTACGGAGACACAGGTAAAGACGTGTGTTTGTCAAGACAGGAGAACACAGAAAACACATCCTGTTTCACAGGGATGAACTAGTGTCATGATGCCAACCTCGGAACATGGGCACACGTTCATGCTCCTGGCCAGGCCCTGCAAGCATTAGGGGACCATCGCTTCTGTCCTTGTATGGGCCGCTCACTGCACCGAGTTCTTAGTCACCTCACGTAGCCCTCACCGCAAATCCACACCTTGAACATGGTCCTCCTTCCTCATCGCCACCGCCACCACGTTGCTCCTGGTCTCTTTAAACGCGCACGCGTCCCTGGTGGGTGGGGTAAGGAGCCAGCTCCCCCCACCCCACCCCACTCCGGTGCCTGCCTGCCTGCCTGCCTGCCTGCCTGCCTGCCTGCGTGCATGCGTGCGTGGAGTAGAAGCAGGGAATGTTCTGTCGTTCCCCCTTCCCAACCCGCGAATGAAGGAAACCTTCGTGTATCTTTCTATACTTTATGTGCTGTCGCCTACATGTGTTCCCCCATTTTTCTTTATCCACAAGAGCTCCCTGCAGTCCCCACTCTCTGTATGAACGGCATTCACACACATCCAAAGTGAATTTATTTCAGCTTCTATCGGGTGGCATATCCAGATAGATCCTTTAGGTCAGGAAGCACAGAAACACAGCCAAGTCGAGTGAGTGCTGAACCAGAGTCATTTAGGAATCCTATGAGGTGACCAGTGTGGAAGGAGCATGTGTTCCAAGGCACTTCTTTTGATGTCTTAGGTTTACCTAGCCAGCAATGCAGATCCCATGAAAGTGGCCAGAGATCTTTTCTCCATAGGCTCTCCTGTTACGGAATGCAAGTGTGTTCCCGCACCCACGGACGACACACAGTGAGGCCAAACAAGGGGACACGTCAGAGTTTGGGGCAGGGGAAGGTTTCTAGCATGGCCGAGCAAGGGGAGGGTGGGAATCTTTCTTTTCCAGAAAAGTTAGAACTTCTCTCAAGTTGCATGGGCCCAGAAAATGCTTTCTCCTCTTCGATCATCAGTCAAGGAAAGGTAGCACCTGGTTTTTCACGAGGAGATTTTCTTCCTAATTCCAGTTATCTTATAAAATAAAGAAGAAAAATTCTGTTAATGTTTCACATAAGCGTCCAGGACTATTTCACTTCCATGATTTGAAGAAATGTTATTTTCTCTCTGACTGACACTGTCCTTGAAGGACCAAGCTAAACTTCTAAGGAGCCAAATTCCAAATCATTTTGAGACTAGGAAATACAAAGTGTAGTGTCATAGATTGATTGATCGATCCATTGATTTCATCAGACAGCAGTCGTCACTTCTAAGATTATTCGAACACCACTAACTCTTGTGTAACAAAGTTGAGATGTCTGCGCTCGAGGACGCGCGCACGCGTGTGTGTGTGTGTGTGACTCATAAGGGGATGTTTTCCATAGCTGTGCACTATGGCACTGCAGGATCTCTGGTTGCTGAGTACTCAGAGGTGCAAGCCCCGATACAGAGCTTGGACTGTGAAGTTATGCATGGGTTCTCAATGGTGTGTGTGGGGTCGGCCCCCCTAATCCCCCATGTTGGTTGTTCAACGGTCAACTCTAATATATAGATCAGAGAGGATATCATCCATGTGCTTCATATGAATAACTTTCCCAAATAATCTTTATCTTTTTCAAAGGAAGGCATCCTGTAATCCATTTCATAAGATGCTATTGGGAACCTACTCCCCCAGCATGTGAATTATCCCTACAGAGCGCAAGATCCCTGAGAAGGAGGAGCCCTGCACGCTGAGACACCAGGAAAGTAGGCTTTTGGATGATATTGTCTGCTTCTCATGGGATGACGGTGTCTACTGATCCTATTCAAGTGTGTAAATGAGAGCCCCCTGGCAAGGATCAGCAGAAGGTCTTTGCTGCTGGGCCCTGGGCTCTTCCTAAAGTGGGGAGGCCAAGAGCCTCAAGAAGGAAGAAAGGAAGGAAGGAAGGAAGGTGGGAGGGAGGTAGGGAGGGAGGGGAGGGTTTGCCCAGTGCCATCAGGCCCGTGTGTCACCCTAAAGAGAAGGGCAGCCATTGCCACTGCTGGAATCATGTCCCCATTTCCTGGCAGGACATTCAAGAAGGCCTCCTCCTGTGTGTTTCGTGCATCACCTCGACGGTGCCCCAGGAATAGTCACCGGAGGAAACTGTGCAGCTGAGCCAACCTGCCTGGGAACACGGCCTCCTTCCTTTAAGAAGTGGAAAACTCGCCCAGTGCTCTCTCTGTTGTTGTTTTTCCGGTCCTTATCCTTGTCCTTGTCGTCGGCGTCATCGTCGTTACTGTTGTTAACAAGTGAAAGATAGTGAGTCAGAAAGAGAAAAACAAATATTGTATATTCACACATATATGTGGACTGCAGAAAAATGGTACACATCAACTGGTGTGCAAGGCAGAAATAGAGACACAGATGTAGAGCACAAACATATGGACACCAAGTGGGAAAGTGGGAGGGTTGGGGGGGAATGAATTGAAGATTGGGGTACCAAATTGTACACTCTAAATATATACAGTTATTGTAAAACATAAAAAAGAAATAAGTTAAAAAAGAAAAAGTGAATGATGCCTCCGTCTAGAGGAATACTTGGCAGTTATTATGTTCAGGACCATTTCTTTTTCGGCCATTGATGGAAAACTCCTTGGATCCTGTTAGCATTTATGGATTCAAGGAGTGCAGTTCTTCATAGGTTCTGTCACGTCGTTAGGAGGGGAATCCTCATCAAGTTGCTTCAACGAGGACTACGTGTCCTTCAGATGCGGAGATGGAAACGAATGGTGCACTGCGGGGCGGTGGGGGGGCGGGGGCGCGATGATAGGCACCCAGGACACAGGACTCCTTCCCCCAGGCCTCCTTTTGTTCCCTCACTGCTTCCTGGAGAAGGGACACCACACCCCACCCCCACACACACACCCTCTAGGTGTGCTATTTGCTGTCCATAATTTCACGTGCCCTTTGGGCATGGCTGATAGAGACGGACATGAAGCAGCAGGACGGCAAGCTGGCACCTGGGCCTAGGGAAGTTTCACAAGTGAAATATCAGAACTGGAGCTGGGACAGACATGCCTCCCCTTCCCGGGGCCGGGGATGGGGGGGTGGGGTGCAGAAGCTGGGCTGGGGGAGCTGGAGACGAGGGGCACAGAGAGAGGCGGGGAAGGGAGGCCCCTCGTGGGCCTGGGAGAGACGGGGATCGGGGGCGGGGCGGTGGGGGGCAGGGGGCCACTGCTGACCAGCCTCGGTTCGGGTTCCCTGTCCCCCATCCTGCTGAGAACTTGCCTTTGCTTCCTGCCCTCAGGTGTGCGAGAGGAGCATGTTTCTTTTCAATAAAGACCAATACATTATGTCACACTGTGTTTGGTTTTGCTTGTTCATGTTCCAGACGAGGCCAAAGAACTCTCCCAGGGGAGGTGTGGGTACAAAGGATCTGACAGGATGGGAGGGTGCGGGTCCGTGCATGGGCCAAGAAATCCAGAAAATCTGTCGTAGCTGAGACTCAGGCCTTTTTCAGAAATAGGCCAAGAGAGTTCAGCTTTGACCATTCCCTGCCAAGTAGTCATCACAGGTGCTTCCTGGAAGGGATTGAGTTGCAGAAACCAGCGTGGCCCGCAGCCCTCAGGTCTCAGCCCGGCAGGCAGGCAGGCAGGCAGGCAGCGGCTACTGTCTGTTGGTCCCGCCCCACCCCGCCCCCGCCCCCGCCCCCGCCTGCTTCTCCACCGCTCGCTCCTTCCCAAGTCGCCAGGGGCCGATTATAAACCAGTGGAGGGGGGGGAGCGTGTGGGGGGCGGTGTCAGTGAAGAAGATTTGTAGATGTTAGGGTGGAAGCAACTTTAGCAGTTTGAAATGGCTGTGATGATGGGTGTTTGGTTCGACTTTCAGAGTGGCTCTCACAGAAACAGGCACCAGGATGGTTTCCATAGGAGCTGTGGTGGCCATGTCTCTAAAGTTTTCACCAAGTCCTCCAGCTTCGGTCTGTAGGGCTTCAGGCAAAGGGCCGTTTTCGTTGTCAGTGATGCCAAGTCAAAAGGGTGGGCTGGGCGAAAGTGGGAAACATTCATGGAGAGAGTTGTAGCCCGATATTGGGGGCAACTTGAAAGACTTCAGGATCCAGTCCGGTTTTCAGGTGAAAAGCAGCACCCTAAGGAAAATGAATAGCACCAGAATCTCATATCCACAAGTGTGTATTCCCGTTTTATGGAAACGTAACGTGGGCCTCTAAGGAACGCATGCAAGTGACTCTCTTGCCAAAGAAATAAGGAGCCTCACGGAGAGTTTCTGAATTCTGGACGGAGCAGGTAGGGAGAAAAAGAGAAGTGATTCCATTTTGCTGACAAGGGTACAAGTCACCAAATGGATGTCCAACTTTTAAAATAAATTGGGTTTTGTTTGTTTTCATTTTCCCTTGTAGCTGGCAAAGAAAAGATTTCACAATCCGTCCTGTTCTCTCTCTCTCTCTCTCTCACTCAGGTTAGGAGATTCTTTTCTGTTTGAAATAATTGAAGCATTTATAATGTCGTGCAGTTTCAGGTGTACAGCACAGTGATTTAGATAGAAAGATAGGTAGATAGATAGATGATAGATAGATAGATAGATAGATAGATAGATAGATAGATATAGATAGATTCTGTTTCAGATTTTTTTTCTCTTATAGGTTATTACAAAGTATTGAGTATAGTTTCCTGTGCCAAGTCGTAAGAGCTTGTTGATTATCCACTTTATGTATAGGAATGTGTATATGTTCATCCCAAGCTCCTAAGGTATCCGCACCCTGCCCCCCACCCCGGCTTCCCCAATCAGTCCTATTGTAGACAAGTAGTCATACACACACTATCATCCTAGCCCTCAGTTCATTCAGCCCCACATAGGTCACTCTTTCTTCTCGGAGTCCAGTTTTCCCATCGGCCGTGTCAATCTTGCCTGATGATTGAGTGTGACTGGAAAAGTGATGGTCCCAAGAAGTTTGCAAGAGCTTTTGTGAAGGCTCATAGGACTTGCCCAGCGAAGTGGGTGCCTTGGTCACTGCAGGCTGTGGAAGGTATACCCAAAGTGGCAAACACAATTTTTTTTTAACCGTCTCTATGCCATGGTGAGGACAGAAGGCTTGCAGCAAGGGGAGGCTTCAACCCACATGGAAACCATACTCACCGTCACAGGAACGTTTGGAGGACCCATACTACGTGGCAGTGGAGTGAAGTCCAGTGGCCGGGGTTCAGGGGTTCCTGAGAGAGGAGGTCTGACGCCTCTGGGGACAAAGAGAATTGTTCTCTCCCAGGGTTACAAGCATGACAAGTCAGCCATTGCAGGTAACCTGTAGAAATCTTCCCACCAGCATCTATTTACAATTGGAGCCATTCTAAATGCACCAAGGTGGGTGGCGGAATGTGGAGGGAGGCGGGGAGAAGGGGGGGAGGTTCCCCGGGAAGCCTGAGACATGGAGACCCAGTGGCCGGCCGGGCTGCTGCCCCTCTCTGGGGTCTGCTGTCCCTCTCTGGGGTCTGCTGTAGCCCTGACCCTCTGTTGAATGGACAGAATGGGCGTGTCATGCCCCACTCATCACCTCCCCTTCGGGCCCACAGAGGCGCTTCCGTGAGCTGCCTACACCCCCCTCCAGTCGGCTGGAGGGGAGGGAGTCTGCGGTATGGGTAAGCAAACGGCCCACGGGAGCGTTCGCGGCCAGGGCCGGGGCACGACCTCGGTAGGCTTGCTGCCCTCGGGCTCGCCCCTCGGGCCCTCGAGGGGGAGCACGCCCAAGATGCGTGACACAGCCCCCTCTCTCACAGGCCCCGGCCCCCACGATCGCTCCCACGCCCGCGCGCAGCCCCCCACGTAGCGGGGGCCACACGGGGCGTGCGCTCGGCCAAGCTCAGCACCCCGTGGCACGCCGCAGAGGACCAGCACAACGAGGCGGCCCCTGACCCCACCGCCGGGGGGGGAACAGGCGGGCGCACCTCCCTTACCGTCTCGAACCCCCCCAAGAGAGAGCCGCTCACGGCACATGCCACGGTGGCAGAGACCCGAGGGACACGCTGGGAAAGGGGAACAACACCACCGCTCGGCCTCGGGCACCTGAGGGACGACCTGGAGCGCTCCAGGAGCACCACGGAGGGCCAGGCGAGGCACGCTCGCACACCGACGGGGGCGCGCAGCGTGGCGGCGGGGCGGTCCTCCCCGCCGCGGGGAGGGCCGCTCGCGAGGCGTACGCCAAGGAGGCAAAGCGAGAGCGTCTGCTGCGTCCGAGGACCCCGGTCCCCGCGCCCACGCTGGGAGGTGGGGGCGGGAGACCACGGGTTCAGGGCCGGAGGCCGCACCCCTGCCTTCCGCACACCCCGGCAGGTGGGGCGGAAGAGAGGCGAGGAGCCCGCGGACAGAACGAGAAGAGCGGTCCCGTCCCCCAGGAACGTCCGTCCCTCTTCTGGCATGGCTTAGGCCCAGCCCGGCGGAGCGTGGCACCACCACATCAATCGGTTGACCCACCCAGCCTAAAGCCAAAGCGGGAGAGGCCCGCAGGGGAGGCACGGCGAGGACCCGTCACACTGAGGCCCGCTTCCGCCTCGCCAGCGCCCCTTCCTCTCGGGCAAGAGCAGCCAACCACCCCAGGACGAGAACGCCTGACACGGGGCACAGAGCCTGTGGGGTGGGGTCGTGCCGGCCACTCACCACCGGGTGCCTGCAGCGGGGGCAGCGCACAGGGTCGAGCACCCAACGCCACCTGGCCCCGCCGCCCTCGGGCTCAGCCAGCGGCCGGAGGCGGCACCGCGGGTCAGAGCAGCCGGACGCGCACGCAAGAGCCGGCACGCAGGCCCAAGCGGGCAGCTCAAGTGGCAAGGACCGAGCCGGGTATCAGACAGCCACCCCCAGCCCGGAGTCCTGCCCGCGTCCGGAGCCCCAGCGTCTATCGGCGACAGACGCAGAAGAACACCGTGTCAGCACCTATCTGGTGGCAAAAAGGCCCCATTTCCGGCGAAAAAAATCATCGCGCCCGACAGCGGGGCCCACCCACGAGGTTCACGGGGGCCCCCGGAACCTCAGTCCGGCCACCTGCCCCCAACACTTCCCCATCCACACTTGCCCCGGAGGGCCCGAGGCCACCTGGTCGACCCGGGGATGGAGGGGTGGCAGAGTGGGCCGGGGACACGGGGGAGAGGGAGCGGGCTGGGGACGCCCTCCCCGGTCCCCCCACGCGGGCAGGGACCGGTCCATCCGAGTCTCCGGGCCAGGACTTGGTTCCAAGAAAGAAACTCAGCACCCCTCCAAGCCGCCTCCGATGAGCGGGCCCCATGAGGGACCACGCCCGGGCCCGGGAGCCCCTCCCCGGGCCACCCAGTAGGGCTCGCGCCAGTCCCCACCTCCCGGCCCGGACTCGGGGTGGAGGGCGGAGGGGGGAGACAAAGTCGCGTCCGACGACTGGGACCCACGCGGGCACGCTGACAGGCCGGGTGCACCCTCGCCGGCCACCTGCGCGAGCAGGGGCCGGTCCGTCCACGTCTCCGGACCCATCGGGACTTGAACCCATTTCTCCAGGGAGACGCCCGGAGCCCACGGGGCAACGCACCCAGGCCCGGGCCAGCCTCTCCGGGTCACTGCTGGCGGCCCAGGCCGGTCCTCACCTCTGGAGTCCGGCTCGGAAAACCATCGGTCCGAAAGAATCTGATGACTGGGACGCACGCGCGTCCACCACCGAGCCCGTGGCTGCCTCCACCGGCCTCAACGCTCGGCCCGAGCCGGTCCCCACCTCCGGAGCGGGACGCGGGGGCACCGGGAAGGGAGGTGGGGGGGGTCGGGGAACGAACGCTCCCAAGGGCGGCCCAGGAGAAGGCCGGGCCACCAAGTCCCAGGCGCTCCGGGCACGGCAGACCCTCTCCTCTCCCACCGCGGCGGCACGACCCGACATGGGTTCCCGCAGCCGGAGGGGCACGGGCGCATGCTGGTCGACCCGGCCAGGCGGCCCCTCCGCCCCGGCTCGGGAGCGCGGCGGCAGTCACAGCCCCATAGATCTGCAGGCCCAATCTCAGGCGACAGCAGGAGGTGCCTACGCCTCGGCGCCACCGGGGCTGCCAGCACCAGCGTGGCTCGCCTCCCGGAACTCTGCTTCGGGCCTGGCGGCTGAGTCACAGCCCTCGACAAGGTCGCAGGAGCTCCGGAGGGAAGGGACAATATAAAAGCGGCCGCCAGGAGGCGCCCGACAACCGGCTCGAACGTCCCCGGGCCGGATCCCGGTCGCCGGCCGGCCACCGAGGACGCCGGAGCGCCGGGCCGCCCAAACGCCCGAGCTCCTCCCGGAGCGGGGCGGGCGTCCCGCGCGGCCCCGAGGGGTCCGCCTCGGAGCTAGCTCCCTGCCCGACACGACACGACACGACACGGCGCGTCCCGATCCCCGGCAGCACACGGGGGCGGGGGTAGCTGGCAAGATGCCGCCGGGAGGCTGCCTGGAAGGGGACGCGATTCCAGGCCATGGGGGGGGGCGCGGGGAATTCCACGGAGACGCCCACAGTGCCACAAGCGAGATCCCCAGCTCCCCGGAGGGTGAGAGGGAGGGAGGGAGGGAGGGAAGGCGGGGACCAGCGAAACGAAACCAGGCAAGCGCTCCGAGAACGACGCAGGAATTCATCCCTTCTGGCACGGAGAAGGGCTTTGGAAAGCTGACACGCAGAGCCCGGAAGCTAGAAACGAAAGTAAACATACACTCTGGCCCCACACAAATGGAAACAAACATCTATTTCCGCACAGACCGCGACAAAGTCCAAAGAGAACACATGGGTGTGTGGGTGGGGAACACGCCCTTGAGGTCAGAACGTGGATTTCAAAACGGACTGACCACAGTCACCGGCGGGCGGGGGGGCGGGGAGCAGCGTGTCAACAGCCATCCACTAAAGAAACCGCGTTCCAGGACATCTACACAATGCAACGTGGTGAGTGTGCCTGCGTGCGTGCGTGCGTGCGTGCGTGCGCGCGCGCGCGCGTGCGTGTGAGAGAGAGATTTACAGCAAAGGTTCACAGTGACCTGTCGTCCCACCAAAATCAAACCAAGCCAAACTACCAAAAAGTCAAAGTCAAGCTCTGGGACTGCTGTGGCCCTTCAAGGAGTACGTAAAGGCACACACATATGTACGTGTATGCACACGTGTACACGTACAGACACACACACGTGTACACGTACACACACACACGCATCTGAAAACCTCAAGCATGTCCCATAAGAGGTTCCTGTCCAAAACAGAGCAAGGCCTCATGCAACGCAGCCCCCCAGAACAAGCAACCCGATGGGGAAAGCGGGCAGGAGGCCTGAACAGAGCAGACCAAGACCAGGCATTTTCATCCACAAGGAAACAAAGCCAGAAAAAACCAACAGAAAACAACGCCCACAAAGGAAACAAAGCAACAAGGACGACGACCCCCACCACTCCAACAGCAACCGCAACACAGTTTTCCACTGTCAACAAAGCAACCAACAGTACCTTTCTTGGGGGGTGGGGGCGGGGACAAAACCAAAAGCCAAAGGAAACCTTTCCCTGAAATACAAGAAACAACTGGGGCTGCCTAGCTGGCGCACTGCTTAAGAATCCGCCCGCCACTGCAGGGGACACGGGTTCGATCCCTGCTCCAGGAAGGTCCCACATGCCGCAGAGCAACGAAGCCCGTGAGCCACAACGACTGAGCCCATGTGCCGCAACTCCTGAAGCCCCCGTGCCTGGAGCCCGTGCTCCGCACCAAGAGAAGCCACTGGCAATGAGGAGCCTGCGCACCACAACGAAGGGGAGCCCCCACTCACCGCAACGGAAAGAAAGCCCGCGCACAGCAAAAAAAGACCCAACGCAGCCCATCAAATACAGAACAATTTTTTTTTTAAATGGAGGGTATGATAAAAAGCGCTGGCATTTCTCTGCACAAGCATACACGGCCAGGCCCAGGATCTGGAATCACGACAGCAAGTTCCAAACGGCAGAGGAAAGTGGCTCCTGACGGGACACCTATTTTTCACGCTGAGAGAGACCACCACCATGTCATGCTGGAGGACTCAGAGATATCACCTGGTGCCTGACAGAATGGCTCCCCGACAACAGATGACACTACGGAAAACAGCACAGAAGTCCCTGAAAGCACTGCACCAACAACTACCACGTGACCCAGCAACTCCACTACGTGCCCACCGAGGGGGTGAGGGTGACACATACATACACGTGTATGTGTATCCACACCTATCCCTATGTAGCCATAGTTAGGGACATACCGATAGTGCTCTCTGTGTGCATACATCTCTACCTAGTCACACACAGGCGTGTGCACGTTTATGACTCAACCCTACAAGGGAATGAGGTCTTGCCATCCGCGGAAACATGGAGAGACCCAGAGGGCATTGCGCTACACAAGATACCTCAGGTCGCGAGACTATCATGTCTGTGAAGAACGTGCACAGCAATACACACACATGAACACAAAGAAGGAACCGCAAACAGGTTCATCGACACCTAAAAGGAACAAATGGGGGGTGGCCAGAGGAGGGAGGGAGGGGGGAAGAGGGAGACGAGTGCAATAGGTGAGGGAGAGGAAGCGGTGCCCACTTCTAGTTATGAAATAAACAACTCACTCGCAGGATGTCATGTACAGCAGGCGGAATAGAGTCCATCCTACTGTCATGACATCGAATGGTGACAGACAGTAACGAGACTTATCACGGAGATCCCTGGGTCATGTGTAAACATAGCCACTCGCTAGGGTATACACCTGAAAACCAATATACTCTTGTCAGTCTGTTAGACTTCAATTTTAAAAGGGCGGGGGGAGGAGGGAGGGAGGGGGGAGGGGGGCAGAGAAAGGAGGAAGAGGAAGAGGAGGGTGGTGGGGGAGGAGGAGGAGGGGGAGGAGGAGGAGGAGGAGGAGGAGGAGGAGGAGGAAAAAGATGGCTTGCCTTGAAGAAATCAACAAAAGGAAAGAGCGAGAGAGACAGAGACAGAGGCAGAGAGAGACGCGAGATCAAGACTGGACACTCAGGTGACTGCAAGAGTTAAGGGAGATTAAGACAAGAAACAAACTCCCAACAGTAGTTTGGTAAGTCCAAAATCAAGATTTGGATATCATGCTGGCATCAAGCACCAACCCTTCTAAATGGACACAAAGACACACAGGCCTCCCTCACTTGGGGCGGGGGGGTCGTCAGGACCAGGAAATGACCATGCAAGCGGAAGCTGGAAAAGGCAACCTTGTTCATCCACGGCGGAAACATACCATGGTCCCACAGCATTCAAAACATTGTATCAAAACATGTACAAACGGCTCTTCCTCACTCCCAATGAAAACTGCAGAGAACGTCCAAAACAGCCAACGTATGATTTGCTTAGTAGATTGTCATGGAGAGCCTCGACCAGAAAGCATCGCTTTCGGTTTGTAACATCATAGGAACAGCAGTCTCAACAGCGCTTGCCTTCTTGGCACAGTATCATTTCTACGCCTGGATACACAGTCCTACTTTGGGGTGGGGGGGGTGGGGGTGAGGGAGCCCTGCCAGCAGTTCCTATTTTTCAAAGCAGACCTCTTCCCCCTCCCCCCAACCACCACCACCATTTTTCTTATTTTTTTTCTCTTTCCTCTGGTCTCAGGTTCTGCCCAATCCAGTCCACTGGCCTCCATCCCAGGCCACTGTGGGCTGTGTGTACAGATTTGCAAGATGAAGACAGTTCTCCCCAGAGAACCGGGCAGCCGCCCGGCTGAGATCTAAAAACCGATCTGCTCATGCAATTCCACTTTTTCTTTTCCTCTTTTAAATGGGCTTCTTTCTGTCAAGGAGAAGATTTCCAAATCAAAAGGAGACCGAAAGATTTCTAGGTTCCACCGCTTCAGGATTCCATGGATCGGGGGTGTCAAAAAGTCTGTGCAGGGCCTTCAGTAAAGGCCGTCTTTCTCAGCGCACACAAGTCAACCCGAGACCAAGGCAACCTGAGGGCAAAACCCCTCGCTTGATTTCATTTCTCCCATTAGGCCCCGAACATCAGAGCGCGTGTGACAGAGAGAGAGAGAGAGAGAGAGAGAGAGAGAGAGAAACCCCACAAAAGAGAAACAAACGAAAACCCCAGCAAAGGTTCCATACATTGTTCGCCAGGATTGGAAGTGATGAGGTCGTTGCGGGGGAGGGGGAGAATATGCGGAGGGCACTTGGAAACCTCGCGGTTGCAGCCAGCAGGTGCTGACAGATACGTTTTTGATAGCGGCTGGCGGCGCCCTTGAGCTTCCTACGGTTCTGACCATACCCGTTCTCAGGGAGGTGGCTGTGGAGCCCAGGATAGGCCACGCCAAAATGCACCTCCGTGGCACAGTGATCATTTGGCGTGACGGTGACCTCAAGAAGGCGGCCAACACAAGAGGGACCCTCGGGCTCTCCTTTGTGTCTCCCTGAAAGCGAGACATCCATCTCTCTCTCGGGTGAAAGGCGCACTCCCTGCATCCGCACCTGGAGTTAGGAGGACGCTCCAATCCCCAAAGTAGGGAATTCATTCGGGCCGAGAAGCCTAGGGAGACAAACACTGTGACTTCTTTCAGGGACCCCCCCAAGCCCAAACTCTGTTTAGATTCTTCCTTCCCTCAGGGCGCACCCGAAAGCTAAGTCTCTCGGTCTGATCCCTGTCTCACACATGTACTGTCCCTTGGTCTACACAGTCGAAAAGCTGCCCGCCTCAGCCACTTCTCAGGGCTAGAAGGTAAAACAACAACAACAACAACAACAACAACAACAACAAACGAACACGTGTTCCCGCTCCCGCTTCCTCTATCCACCTGCCTTGAGTCCATGTTAGGATGAGTCCAGCCACGAGGACTCAAGAGGGGCAGAGGGGGAGATTTCCCCCTCCCCCAAACAGGAAGGCGTCTGGAACTCTCTTCCCAGTGGCCACCCGGCTCAACTCTGGGTGCCTGAACCCTAGTTTGCCTCCTTTCGATTTTTAAATGCTCTTCCCTGGGTTAGAATCACAAGGAGAGATGCTCACGCGTGTATGTCTTCCAAGTTTTACGTGACATGGGGCAGCCCTCCTAAGAAAGCAAAGAAAGACTCAGAGAAGTGGCAACACCTACAATCTCTTCGGTTCTGCTGAGGAGAGGGAGGAAATCTGGGAAAGTAACTATACTATGGCCCGGGCTGGCGGGCGCCGGGGGTGGGGGTGGGGGGGGCGGGGGAGAGTTAAGGGAGCTAAAGGAGGATGAGATTTCTTAGAAACTCATTCTTAGGCACAGACACATTGGAGGGATGCGGGACCCCACCTCTTCTTTTCCCTTGTGTTGGGAAGATCATTCGGCTCCTGCCAGCTGGGGTTTCATTCCCCCACGAATCATCAGGCGAGTGCTCTGGAGAAAAGAGCGAGAGCACAGGTCAGGCGAACATGGAGAAGATGGCTGCCGGATGCCCGGGGCCACACGGATGTCTTCGGGGGCACAGGCACGTCCACGATCTGTGGACCATGTCTACGGCAGATTGGGTGTGTAGGTCATTTTGAACAGGCTCCCATCCACCTGCCCTCATTGGGGTCCTGTCTCCAGCTCACCTGAGCGGTGCCGTCACGGCTAGGCGAAGACAGGGCTCCTCCAGGGGCGGGCCCGTGCCAGAGAAAGGGAGACGGCAGTGAAGTCATCAAGCTTCGGGTACTTCTACCAGAGTGACTCTCCTTCATCAAGTCCCCGGCAGGTGGAGGGACACGTCTTTCTGACACAGTGGGGCCAGGGGAGGCTTAGAAAAAGGCTTCTGACAACTGCACCATCAAGTATGAGCTCTCCGTTTCCTTGACAGAAGAGTCCCCCACTTTCCCAAGTGGTAGAGCTAGGAACGGGCCCCTTGGGTCCCATCTTACACGTGAGAATGACATGCTGACTTTACTCCTCTTCAAGGTGGAGTTTGTAAAAGGTCAGCCCTGGAGGAAGGACCCAGCTTGTCAGTCCTCTCATGCTATCATCCAAGCCAAGGAGAGCCGTGCCAGAGCTCCACGGAAGGAATACGGCGATCGGCTGCCTTTGGAGAAGATGGCTCTGTGAGCAGCAGCATGGAAACCAACCGAGAAGCAGGGGCCACTCTAGAGGCCAGCAGGGTCCTTAGGGGCCCAGCCAGGCCAGGCCAGGCCAGGATGGAGAGAGGGGATGGAGCCGGACCTTTGAGGCCCTAGCCTCCACAGCACCTGGGATTCTGCTGGGATTCTTGAGAAACTCGCTCCACATTCTAGAAGGGCCTGCGTGTAACAAAGATACGAAGCCATACTTTCCTTAAAGAGCACCTGCCCTCAGGAAGTGGCACTCAGCACGCTCGCTGGTGATGGGCCAGACACACCCATAGACACTCAGGTTCCAGGGAAAAGCTTTGCTCAGCTCTTTCTCCCCTTCCGTCCTCAAAACACAAAGCCATCGCTTCCGGATACCAGGGAAGCTCTCAGGTAGGTTGTGCTGGGGCGGGCGCCAACTAGAACTGTGAAGAGGGGAGATCGGAGCCGCAGAAGCTCTGGGGCCCCGAGGAAAGATGCCGCCGATCCACCTCTCGCACCTTCCTCTCAGCGGGAGGGCCAGGGACTCTCCCTCCGCACAGGATCCTGGCCACACACGAGGGAGGGCCCACACCCACTTTCCTGCTCCTCTTTGCTTGGGGTGGGTTCAGAGACACTGGACTCGGCTCATCCCTCTCCACAGCGGCTCGTCCCTCTCCACAGCCGTGCACGGCAGGCAGCAGAGCAGAAGAACAAGAGCTGGCATCGTCCACCGTTCCCAGAGCTCCTCCATTCCCGTCCACGCGCATCCGGATGGGGCGCACAGACAGGGCGCTCGTCCTGAGGTCACCGTGTCGCTCCAGGTGTGGATTCCCGAGATGGTGACATCTCGGTCGAGGAGACCGTCCCCTGTGAGACCACAGGCTTGGCAGTATTGGCGAGAGCATGCTTCGTGGGCCATCTGCAATTCCATGTCACCGGAAACATACCGTGTCAATCTTGTGCTCGGCCTCCAAGTCAAAGGGCTGCCTGAGGACTTTGACCGACAATTCCAGTTGCTCCTGGCCTAAGAGACACAACTTCTCCCAAGGAAACAAACCGTAACACAATGGAAAGTCTGACCAACCTCAAGACGCGTGTTTGACGTGGCACGGCCATGTCCGGAGGCTCATGTGACTTCCATGCGGGGGCAGCCTGGGAACTGCCTTTCTGAGTCTCCCCCTCCCCGTGCGACCCCAGGGTAGGGCTGGTGCAAAGAGAACGCTGGATGGGATGTAGGCATTGGAAGTGAAGCCACAGCCAAGGCTCTCTGCAGGCTGTCGCCATCCCACATGGTGACAGGTGGGCACAGAGGTGCAGGGTGGAAGGCTGTCCATCCCCACACACACACACACACACACCCGCCGCCCTGCGTCTGGCTAGTGTTCCCAGCTGGTGCCCCCTGGACGACAGTGACCCAGGCCACTCCTGGCTGCCTGGCCGCAGATCCACCGAGGGACAGCTGTGCCTTCCCCCGAGTCTCTCCATGTCTCCCCTGTGGCCCCGCACATCGGTGGCTACCTTTCCCTAGGGGCGCTGACAGCTCCATCGGCACTGCCACCTCCGCCACTGCCACCGGGCACTCAGAGGACTGAGAGCCACAGCCTTCCCTCCCCTCCCCTCCCCTCCCCTCCCCTCCTCCGCAGCCAAGCCCTGCCCTGCCCTGCCCAGCTGCTCCCAGGCCTCTGGAAGGTCCAGTTCCTAGAACGAGGTCTTCATTCCTGTGACTCCCACGGTGTCTCTGTTTCCATGACACAGACCGGCTATGTTGTCCCGACAGTAGGACACACACAGAAACCCTGTGTGAAAATCATGAGGCTGACAGCATCATTAGTCATCTGAGACAGAAAATCAATAAAGATATCGTATTAAATACACATAATTATAGGTAGGGGTGTGTGTTTGTGTGTGTGTGTGTGTGTGTGTGTGTGTGTCTGTCTGTTTGTCTGTCTGTCTGTATCTCACTGCAGCATTCACACAAGCATTGCCAGCCAAGCAGAACCTCAGGTCTCTGTGATAATTGTCCCTGGGGATGTTCTGCCGACTGTCACGCAGAGACCGTCGTTGTACGGAGACACAGGTAAAGACGTGTGTTTGTCAAGACAGGAGAACACAGAAAACACATCCTGTTTCACAGGGATGAACTAGTGTCATGATGCCAACCTGGGGACATGGGCTCCCGTTCACGCTCCTGTCCAGGCCCTGCAAGCATTAGGGGACCATCGCTTCTGTCCTTGTATGGGCCGCTCACTGCACCGAGTTCTTAGTCACCTCACGTAGCCCTCACCGCAAATCCACACCTTGAACGTGGTCCTCCTTCCTCATCGCCACCGCCACCACGTTCCTCCTGGTCTCTTTAAACACGCACGCGTCCCTGGTGGGTGGGGTAAGGAGCCAGCTCCCCCCACCCCACCCCACTCCGGTGCCTGCCTGCCTGCCTGCCTGCCTGCCTGCCTGCGTGCATGCGTGCGTGGAGTAGAAGCAGGGAATGTTCTGTCGTTCCCCCTTCCCAACCCGCGAACGAAGGAAACCTTCGTGTATCTTTCTATACTTTATGTGCTGTCGCCTACATGTGTTCCCCCATTTTTCTTTATCCACAAGAGCTCCCTGCAGTCCCCACTCTCTGTATGAACGGCATTCACACACATCCAAAGTGAATTTATTTCAGCTTCTATCGGGTGGCATATCCAGATAGATCCTTTAGGTCAGGAAGCACAGAAACACAGCCAAGTCGAGTGAGTGCTGAACCAGAGTCATTTAGGAATCCTATGAGGTGACCAGTGTGGAAGGAGCATGTGTTCCAAGGCACTTCTTTTGATGTCTTAGGTTTACCTAGCCAGCAATGCAGATCCCATGAAAGTGGCCAGAGATCTTTTCTCCATAGGCTCTCCTGTTACGGAATGCAAGTGTGTTCCCGTGCCCACGGACGACACACAGTGAGGCCAAACAAGGGGACACGTCAGAGTTTGGGGCAGGGGAAGGTTTCTAGCATGGCCGAGCAAGGGGAGGGTGGGAATCTTTCTTTTCCAGAAAAGTTAGAACTTCTCTCAAGTTGCATGGGCCCAGAAAATGCTTTCTCCTCTTCGATCGTCAGTCAAGGAAAGGTAGCACCTGGTTTTTCACGAGGAGATTTTCTTCCTAATTCCAGTTATCTTATAAAATAAAGAAGAAAAATTCTGTTAATGTTTCACATAAGCGTCCAGGACTATTTCACTTCCATGATTTGAAGAAATGTTATTTTCTCTCTGACTGACACTGTCCTTGAAGGACCAAGCTAAACTTCTAAGGAGCCAAATTCCAAATCATTTTGAGACTAGGAAATACAAAGTGTAGTGTCATAGATTGATTGATCGATCCATTGATTTCATCAGACAGCAGTCGTCACTTCTAAGATTATTCGAACACCACTAACTCTTGTGTAACAAAGTTGAGATGTCTGCGCTCGAGCACGCGCACACGCGCACGCGTGTGTGTGTGTGTGTGACTCATAAGGGGATGTTTTCCATAGCTGTGCACTATGACACTGCAGGATCTCTGGTTGCTGAGTACTCAGAGGTGCAAGCCCCGATACAGAGCTTGGACTGTGAAGTTATGCATGGGTTCTCAATGGTGTGTGTGGGGTCGGCCCCCCTAATCCCCCATGTTGGTTGTTCAACGGTCAACTCTAATATATAGATCAGAGAGGATATCATCCATGTGCTTCATATGAATAACTTTCCCAAATAATCTTTATCTTTTTCAAAGGAAGACATCCTGTAATCCATTTCATAAGATGCTATTGGGAACCTACTCCCCCAGCATGTGAATTATCCCTACAGAGCGCAAGATCCCTGAGAAGGAGGAGCCCTGCACGCTGAGACACCAGGAAAGTAGGCTTTTAGATGATATTGTCTGCTTCTCATGGGATGACGGTGTCTACTGATCCTATTCAAGTGTGTAAAATGAGAGCCCCCTGGCAAGGATCAGCAGAAGGTCTTTTCTGCTGGGCCCTGGGCTCTTCCTTAAAGTGGGGAGGCCAAGAGCCTCAAGAAGGAAGGAAGGAAGGAAGGAAGGTGGGAGGGAGGGAGGGAGGGAGGGAGGGGAGGGTTTGCCCAGTGCCATCAGGCCCGTGTGTCACCCTAAAGAGAAGGGCAGCCATTGCCACTGCTGGAATCATGTCCCCATTTCCTGGGCAGGACATTCAAGAAGGCCTCCTCCTGTGTGTTTCGTGCATCACCTCGACGGTGCCCCCAGGAATAGTCACCGGAGGAAACTGTGCAGCTGAGCCAACCTGCCTGGGAACACGGCCTCCTTCCTTTAAGAAGTGGAAAACTCGCCCAGTGCTCTCTCTGTTGTTGTTTTTCCGGTCCTTATCCTTGTCCTTGTCGTTGGCGTCATCGTCGTTACTGTTGTTAACAAGTGAAAGATAGTGAGTCAGAAAGAGAAAAACAAATATTGTATATTCACACATATATGTGGACTGCAGAAAAATGGTACACATCAACTGGTGTGCAAGGCAGAAATAGAGACACAGATGTAGAGCACAAACATATGGACACCAAGTGGGGAAAGTGGGGAGGGTTGGGGGGGAATGAATTGGAAGATTGGGGTACCAAATTGTACACTCTAAATATATACAGTTTATTGTAAAACATAAAAAGAAAATAAGTTAAAAAAAGAAAAAGTGAATGATGCCTCCGTCTAGAGGAATACTTGGCAGTTATTATGTTCAGGACCATTTCTTTTTCGGCCATTGATGGAAAACTCCTTGGATCCTGTTAGCATTTATGGATTCAAGGAGTGCAGTTCTTCATAGGTTCTGTCACGTCGTTAGGAGGGGAATCCTCATCAAGTTGCTTCAACGAGGACTACGTGTCCTTCAGATGCGGAGATGGAAACGAATGGTGCGCTGCGGGGCGGTGGGGGGGCGGGGGCGCGATGATAGGCACCCAGGACTCCTTCCCCCAGGCCTCCTTTTGTTCCCTCACTGCTTCCTGGAGAAGGGACACCACACCCCACCCCCACACACACACCCTCTAGGTGTGCTATTTGCTGTCCATAATTTCACGTGCCCTTTGGGCATGGCTGATAGAGACGGACATGAAGCAGCAGGACGGCAAGCTGGCACCTGGGCCTAGGGAAGTTTCACAAGTGAAATATCAGAACTGGAGCTGGGACAGACATGCCTCCCCTTCCCGGGGCCGGGGATGGGGGGGTGGGGTGCAGAAGCTGGGCTGGGGGAGCTGGAGACGAGGGGCACAGAGAGAGGCGGGGAAGGGAGGCCCCTCGTGGGCCTGGGAGAGACGGGGATCGGGGGCGGGGCGGTGGGGGGCAGGGGGCCACTGCTGACCAGCCTCGGTTCGGGTTCCCTGTCCCCCATCCTGCTGAGAACTTGCCTTTGCTTCCTGCCCTCAGGTGTGCGAGAGGAGCATGTTTCTTTTCAATAAAGACCAATACATTATGTCACACTGTGTTTGGTTTTGCTTGTTCATGTTCCAGACGAGGCCAAAGAACTCTCCCAGGGGAGGTGTGGGTACAAAGGATCTGACAGGATGGGAGGGTGCGGGTCCGTGCATGGGCCAAGAAATCCAGAAAATCTGTCGTAGCTGAGACTCAGGCCTTTTTCAGAAATAGGCCAAGAGAGTTCAGCTTTGACCATTCCCTGCCAAGTAGTCATCACAGGTGCTTCCTGGAAGGGATTGAGTTGCAGAAACCAGCGTGGCCCGCAGCCCTCAGGTCTCAGCCCGGCAGGCAGGCAGGCAGGCAGGCAGCGGCTACTGTCTGTTGGTCCCGCCCCACCCCGCCCCCGCCCCCGCCCCCGCCTGCTTCTCCACCGCTCGCTCCTTCCCAAGTCGCCAGGGGCCGATTATAAACCAGTGGAGGGGGGGGAGCGTGTGGGGGGCGGTGTCAGTGAAGAAGATTTGTAGATGTTAGGGTGGAAGCAACTTTAGCAGTTTGAAATGGCTGTGATGATGGGTGTTTGGTTCGACTTTCAGAGTGGCTCTCACAGAAACAGGCACCAGGATGGTTTCCATAGGAGCTGTGGTGGCCATGTCTCTAAAGTTTTCACCAAGTCCTCCAGCTTCGGTCTGTAGGGCTTCAGGCAAAGGGCCGTTTTCGTTGTCAGTGATGCCAAGTCAAAAGGGTGGGCTGGGCGAAAGTGGGAAACATTCATGGAGAGAGTTGTAGCCCGATATTGGGGGCAACTTGAAAGACTTCAGGATCCAGTCCGGTTTTCAGGTGAAAAGCAGCACCCTAAGGAAAATGAATAGCACCAGAATCTCATATCCACAAGTGTGTATTCCCGTTTTATGGAAACGTAACGTGGGCCTCTAAGGAACGCATGCAAGTGACTCTCTTGCCAAAGAAATAAGGAGCCTCACGGAGAGTTTCTGAATTCTGGACGGAGCAGGTAGGGAGAAAAAGAGAAGTGATTCCATTTTGCTGACAAGGGTACAAGTCACCAAATGGATGTCCAACTTTTAAAATAAATTGGGTTTTGTTTGTTTTCATTTTCCCTTGTAGCTGGCAAAGAAAAGATTTCACAATCCGTCCTGTTCTCTCTCTCTCTCTCTCTCACTCAGGTTAGGAGATTCTTTTCTGTTTGAAATAATTGAAGCATTTATAATGGCGTGCAGTTTCAGGTGTACAGCACAGTGATTTAGATAGAAAGATAGGTAGATAGATAGATGATAGATAGATAGATAGATAGATATAGATAGATTCTGTTTCAGATTTTTTTTCTCTTATAGGTTATTACAAAGTATTGAGTATAGTTTCCTGTGCCAAGTCGTAAGAGCTTGTTGATTATCCACTTTATGTATAGGAATGTGTATATGTTCATCCCAAGCTCCTAAGGTATCCGCACCCTGCCCCCCACCCCGGCTTCCCCAATCAGTCCTATTGTAGACAAGTAGTCATACACACACTATCATCCTAGCCCTCAGTTCATTCAGCCCCACGTAGGTCACTCTTTCTTCTCGGAGTCCAGTTTTCCCATCGGCCGTGTCAATCTTGCCTGATGATTGAGTGTGACTGGAAAAGTGATGGTCCCAAGAAGTTTGCAAGAGCTTTTGTGAAGGCTCATAGGACTTGCCCAGCGAAGTGGGTGCCTTGATCACTGCAGGCTGTGGAAAGTATACCCAAAGTGGCAAACACAATTTTTTTTTAACCGTCTCTATGCCATGGTGAGGACAGAAGGCTTGCAGCAAGGGGAGGCTTCAACCCACATGGAAACCATACTCACCGTCACAGGAACGTTTGGAGGACCCATACTATGTGGCAGTGGAGTGAAGTCCAGTGGCCGGGGTTCAGGGGTTCCTGAGAGAGGAGGTCTGACGCCTCTGGGGACAAAGAGAATTGTTCTCTCCCAGGGTTACAAGCATGACAGGTCAGCCATTGCAGGTAACCTGTAGAAATCTTCCCACCAGCATCTATTTACAATTGGAGCCATTCTAAATGCACCAAGGTGGGTGGCGGAATGTGGGGGGAGGCGGGGAGAAGGGGGGGAGGTTCCCCGGGAAGCCTGAGACATGGAGACCCAGTGGCCGGCCGGGCTGCTGTCCCTCTCTGGGGTCTGCTGTCCCTCGCTGGGGTCTGCTGTAGCCCTGACCCTCTGTTGAATGGACAGAATGGGCGTGTCATGCCCCACTCATCACCTCCCCTTCGGGCCCACAGAGGCGCTTCCGTGAGCTGCCTACACCCCCCTCCAGTAGGCGGGAGGGGAGGGAGTCTGCGGTATGGGTAAGCACACGGCCCACGGGAGCGTTCGCGGCCAGGGCCGGGGCACGACCTCGGTAGGCTTGCTGCCCTCGGGCTCGCCCCTCGGGCCCTCGAGGGGGAGCATGCCCAAGATGCGTGACACAGCCCCCTCTCTCACAGGCCCCAGCCCCCACGATCGCTCCCACGCCCGCGCGCAGCCCCCCACGTAGCGGGGGCCACACGGGGCGTGCGCTCGGCCAAGCTCAGCCCCCCGCGGCACGCCGCTGAGGACCAGCACAACGAGGCGGCCCCTGACCCCACCGCCGGGGGGGAACAGGCGGGCGCACCTCCCTTACCGTCTCGACCCCCCCCAAGAGAGAGCCGCTCACGGCACATGCCACGGTGGCAGAGACCCGAGGGACACGCTGGGAAAGGGGAACAACACCACCGCTCGGCCTCGGGGACCTGAGGGACGACCTGGAGCGCTCCAGGAGCACCACGGAGGGCCAGGCAAGGCACGCTCGCGCACCGACGGGGGCGCGCAGCGTGGCGGCGGGGCGGCCCTCCCCGCCGCGGGGAGGGCCGCTCGCGAGGCGTACGCCAAGGAGGCAAAGTGAGAGCGTCTGCTGTGTCCGAGGACCCCGGTCCCCGCGCCCACGCTGGGAGGCGGGGGCGGGAGACCGCGGGTTCAGGGCCGGAGGCCACACCCCTGCCTTCCGCACACCCCGGCAGGCGGGGCGGAAGAGAGGCGAGGAGCCCGCGGACAGAACGAGAAGAGCGGTCCCGTCCCCCAGAAACGTCCGTCCCTCGTCTGGCACGGCTTAGGCCCAGCCCGGCAGAGCGTGGCACCACCACATCAATCGGTTGACCCACCCAGCCTAAAGCCACGGCGGGAGAGGCCCGCAGGGGAGGCACGGCGAGGACCCGTCACACTGAGGCCCGCTTCCGCCTCACCGGCGCCCCTTCCTCTCGGGCAAGAGCAGCCAACCACCCCAGGACGAGAACGCCTGACACGGGGCACAGAGCCTGTGGGGTGGGGTCGTGCCGGCCACTCACCACCGGGTGCCTGCAGCGGGGGCAGCGCACAGGGTCGAGCACCCAACGCCACCTGGCCCCGCCGCCCTCGGGCTCAGCCAGCGGCCGGAGGCGGCACCGCGGGTCGGGGCAGCCGGACGCGCACGCAAGAGCCGGCACGCAGGCCCAAGCAGGCAGCTCAAGTGGCAAGGACCGAGCCGGTCATCAGACAGCCGCCCCCAGCCCGGAGTCCTGCCCGCGTCCGGAGCCCCAGCGTCTATCGGCGACAGACGCAGAAGAACACCGTGTCAGCACCTATCTGGTGGCAAAAAGGCCCCATTTCCGGCGAAAAAAATCATCGCGCCCGACAGCGGGGCCCACCCACGAGGTTCACGGGGGCCCCCGGAACCTCGGTCCGGCCACCTGCCCCCAACACTTCCCCATCCACACTTGCCCCGGAGCGCCCGAGGCCACCTGGTCGACCCGGGGATGGAGGGGTGGCAGAGTGGGCCGGGGACACGGGGGAGAGGGAGCGGGCTGGGGACGCCCTCCCCGGTCCCCCCACGCGGGCAGGGACCGGTCCATCCGAGTCTCCGGGCCAGGACTTGGTTCCAAGAAAGAAACACAGCACCCCTCCGAGCCGCCTCCGATGAGCGGGCCCCATGAGGGACCACGCCCGGGCCCGGGAGCCCCTCCCCGGGCCACCCAGTAGGGCTCGCGCCAGTCCCCACCTCCCGGCCCGGACTCGGGGTGGAGGGCGGAGGGGGGAGACAAAGTCGCGTCCGACGACCGGGACCCACGTGGGCACGCTGACAGGCCGGGTGCACCCTCGCCGGCCACCTGCGCGAGCAGGGGCCGGTCCGTCCACGTCTCCGGACCCATCGGGACTTGAACCCATTTCTCCAGGGAGACGCCCGGAGCCCACGGGGCAACGCACCCAGGCCCGGGCCAGCCTCTCCGGGTCACCGCTGGCGGCCCAGGCCGGTCCTCACCTCTGGAGTCCGGCTCGGAAAACCATCGGTCCGAAAGAATCTGACGACTGGGACGCACGCGCGTCCACCACCGAGCCCGTGGCGGCCTCCACCGGCCTCAACGCTCGGCCCGAGCCGGTCCCCACCTCCGGAGCGGGACGCGGGGTCACCGGGAAGGGAGGTGGGGGGGTCGGGGAACGAACGCTCCCAAGGGCGGCCCAGGAGAAGGCCGGGCCACCAAGTCCCAGGCGCTCCGGGCGCGGCAGACCCTCTCCTCTCCCACCGCGGCGGCACGACACGACATGGGTTCCCGCAGCCGGAGGGGCACGGGCGCATGCTGGTCGACCCGGCCAGGCGGCCCCTCCGCCCCGGCTCGGGAGCGCGGCGGCAGTCACAGCCCCATAGATCTGCAGGCCCAATCTCAGGCGACAGCAGGAGGTGCCTACGTCTCGGCGCCACCGGGGCTGACAGCACCAGCGTGGCTCGCCTCCCGGAACTCTGCTTCGGGCCCGGCGGCTGAGTCACAGCCCTCGACAAGGTCGCCGGAGCTCCGGAGGGAAGGGACAATATAAAAGCGGCCGCCAGGTGGCGCCCGACAACCGGCTCGAACGTCCCCGGGCCGGATCCCGGTCGCCGGCCGGCCACCGAGGACGCCGGAGCGCCGGGCCGCCCAAACGCCCGAGCTCCTCCCAGAGCGGGGCGGGCATCCCGCGCGGCCCCGAGGGGTCCGCCTCGGAGCTAGCTCCCTGCCCGACACGACACGACATGACACGGCGCGTCCCGATCCCCGGCAGCACACGGGGGCGGGGGTAGCTGGCAAGATGCCGCCGGGAGGCTGCCTGGAAGGGGACGCGATTCCAGGCCATGGAGGGGCGCGGGGAATTCCACGGAGACGCCCACAGTGCCACAAGCGAGATCCCCAGCTCCCCGGAGGGTGAGAGGGAGGGAGGGAGGGAGGGAGGGAAGGCGGGGACCAGCGAAACGAAACCAGGCAAGCGCTCCGAGAACGACACAGGAATTCATCCCTTCTGGCATGGAGAAGGGCTTTGGAAAGCTGACACGCAGAGCCCGGAAGCTAGAAACGAAAGTAAACATACACTCTGGCCCCACACAAATGGAAACAAACATCTATTTCCGCACAGACCACGACAAAGTCCAAAGAGAACACATGGGTGTGTGGGTGGGGAACACGCCCTTGAGGTCAGAACGTGGATTTCAAAACGGACTGACCACAGTCACCGGCGGGCGGGGGCAGGGGCGGGGGCGGGGGGGCGGGGAGCAGCGTGTCAACAGCCATCCACTAAAGAAACCGCGTTCCAGGACATCTACACAATGCAACGTGGTGAGTGTGCCTGCGCGCGCGCGCGCGTGCGTGTGAGAGAGAGATTTACAGCAAAGGTTCACAGTGACCTGTCGTCCCACCAAAATGAAACCAAGCCAAACTACCAAAAAGTCAAAGTCAAGCTCTGGGACTGCTGTGGCCCTTCAAGGAGTACGTAAAGGCACACACATATGTACGTGTATGCACACGTGTACACGTACAGACACACACACGTGTACACGTACACACACACACGCATCTGAAAACCTCAAGCATGTCCCATAAGAGGTTCCTGTCCAATACAGAGCAAGGCCTCATGCAACGCAGCCCCCCAGAACAAGCAACCCGATGGGGAAAGCGGGCAGGAGGCCTGAACAGAGCAGACCAAGACCAGGCATTTTCATCCACAAGGAAACAAAGCCAGAAAAAACCAACAGAAAACAACGCCCACAAAGGAAACAAAGCAACAAGGACGACGACCCCCACCACTCCAACAGCAACCGCAACACAGTTTTCCACTGTCAACAAAGCAACCAACAGTACCTTTCTTGGGGGGTGGGGGCGGGGACAAAACCAAAAGCCAAAGGAAACCTTTCCCTGAAATACAAGAAACAACTGGGGCTGCCTAGCTGGCGCACTGCTTAAGAATCCGCCCGCCACTGCAGGGGACACGGGTTCGATCCCTGCTCCAGGAAGGTCCCACATGCCGCAGAGCAACGAAGCCCGTGAGCCACAACGACTGAGCCCATGTGCCGCAACTCCTGAAGCCCCCGTGCCTGGAGCCCGTGCTCCGCACCAAGAGAAGCCACTGGCAATGAGGAGCCTGCGCACCACAACGAAGGGGAGCCCCCACTCACCACAACGGAAAGAAAGCCCACGCACAGCAAAAAAAGACCCAACGCAGCCCATCAAATACAGAACAATTTTTTTTTTTAAATGGAGGGTATGATAAAAAGCGCTGGCATTTCCCTGCACAAGCATACACGGCCAGGCCCAGGATCTGGAATCACGACAGCAAGTTCCAAACGGCAGAGGAAAGTGGCTCCTGACGGGACACCTATTTTTCACGCTGAGAGAGACCACCACCATGTCATGCTGGAGGACTCAGAGATATCACCTGGTGCCTGACAGAATGGCTCCCCGACAACAGATGACACTACGGAAAACAGCACAGAAGTCCCTGAAAGCACTGCACCAACAACTACCACGTGACCCAGCAACTCCACTACGTGCCCACCGAGGGGGTGAGGGTGACACATACACACACGTGTATGTGTATCCACACCTATCCCTATGTAGCCATAGTTAGGGACATACCGATAGCACTCTCTGTGTGCATACGTCTCTACCTAGTCACACACAGGCGCACGCACGTTTATGACTCAACCCTACCAGGGAATGAGGTCTTGCCATCCGCGGAAACATGGAGAGACCCAGAGGGCATTGCACTACACAAGATACCTCAGGTCGCGAGACTATCATGTCTGTGAAGAACGTGCACAGCAATACACACACATGAACACAAAGAAGGAACCGTAAACAGGTTCATCGACACCTAAAAGGAACAAATGGGGGGTGGCCAGAGGAGGGAGGGAGGGGGGAAGAGGGAGACGAGTGCAATAGGTGAGGGAGAGGAAGCGGTGCCCACTTCTAGTTATGAAATAAACAACGCACTCTCAGGATGTCATGTACAGCAGGCGGAATAGAGTCCATCCTACTGTCATGACATCGAATGGTGACAGACAGTAACGAGACTTATCACGGAGATCCCTGGGTCATGTGTAAACATAGCCACTCGCTAGGGTATACACCTGAAAACCAATATACTCTTGTCAGTCTGTTAGACTTCAATTTTAAAAGGGCGGGGGGAGGAGGGAGGGAGGGGGGAGGGGGGCAGAGAAAGGAGCAAGAGGAAGAGGAGGGTGGTGGGGGAGGAGGAGGAGGGGGGGGGAGGAGGAGGAGGAGGAGGAGGAGGAGGAGGAGGAGGAGGAGGAGGAGGAAAAAGATGGCTTGCCTTGAAGAAATCAACAAAAGGAAAGAGCGAGAGAGACAGAGACAGAGGCAGAGAGAGACGCGAAATCAAGAGTGGACACTCAGGTGACTGCAAGAGTTAAGGGAGATTAAGACAAGAAACAAACTCCCAACAGTAGTTTGGTAAGTCCAAAATCAAGATTTGGATATCATGCTGGCATCAAGCACCAACCCTTCTAAATGGACACAAAGACACACAGGCCTCCCTCACTTGGGGCCGGGGGGGGGGGGGTGGTCGTCAGGACCAGGAAATGACCATGCAAGCGGAAGCTGGAAAAGGCAACCTTGTTCATCCACGGCGGAAACATACCATGGTCCCACAGCATTCAAAACATTGTATCAAAACATGTACAAACGGCTCTTCCTCACTCCCAATGAAAACTGCAGAGAACGTCCAAAACAGCCAACGTATGATTTGCTTAGTAGATTGTCATGGAGAGCCTCGACCAGAAAGCATCGCTTTCGGTTTGTAACATCATAGGAACAGCAGTCTCAACAGCGCTTGCCTTCTTGGCACAGTATCATTTCTACGCCTGGATACACAGTCCTACTTTGGGGTGGGGGGGGTGGGGGTGAGGGAGCCCTGCCAGCAGTTCCTATTTTTCAAAGCAGACCTCTTCCCCCTCCCCCCAACCACCACCACCATTTTTCTTATTTTTTTTCTCTTTCCTCTGGTCTCAGGTTCTGCCCAATCCAGTCCACTGGCCTCCATCCCAGGCCACTGTGGGCTGTGTGTACAGATTTGCAAGATGAAGACAGTTCTCCCCAGAGAACCGGGCAGCCGCCCGGCTGAGATCTAAAAACCGATCTGCTCATGCAGTTCCACTTTTTCTTTTTCTCTTTTAAAAAGGCTTCTTTCTGTCAAGGAGAAGATTTCCAAATCAAAAGGAGACCGAAAGATTTCTAGGTTCCACCGCTTCAGGATTCCATGGATCGGGGGTGTCAAAAAGTCTGCGCAGGGCCTTCAGTAAAGGCCGTCTTTCTCAGCGCACACAAGTCAACCCGAGACCAAGGCAACCTGAGGGCAAAACCTCTCGCTTGATTTCATTTCTCCCATTAGGCCCCGAACATCAGAGCGCGTGTGACAGAGAGAGAGAGAGAGAGACAGAGACAGAGACAGAGACAGAGACACAGACAGAGGGACAGAGAGACAGAGAGAGAGAGAGAAACCCCACAAAAGAGAAACAAACGAAAACCCCAGCAAAGGTTCCATACATTGTTCGCCAGGATTGGAAGTGATGAGGTCGTTGCGGGGGAGGGGGAGAATATGCGGAGGGCACTTGGAAACCTCGCGGTTGCAGCCAGCAGGTGCTGACAGATATGTTTTTGAAAGCGGCTGGCGGCGCCCTTGAGCTTCCTACGGTTCTGACCATACCCGTTCTCAGGGAGGTGGCTGTGGAGCCCAGGATAGGCCACGCCAAAATGCACCTCCGTGGCACAGTGATCATTTGGCGTGACGGTGACCTCAAGCAGGCGGCCAACACAAGAGGGACCCTCGGGCTCTCCTTTGTGTCTCCCTGAAAGCGAGACATCCATCTCTCTCTCCGGAGAAAGGCGCACTCCCTGCATCTGCACCTGGAGTTAGGAGGACGCTCTGATCCCCAAAGCAGGGAATTCATTCGGGCCGAGAAGCCTAGGGAGACAAACACTGTGACTTCTTTCAGGGACCGCCCCAAGCCCAAACTCTGTTTAGAGTCTTCCTTCGCTCAGGGCACACCCGAAAGCTAAGTCTCTCGGTCTGATCCCTGTCTCACACATGTACTGTCCCTTGGTCTACACAGTCGAAAAGCTGCCTGCCTCAGCCACTTCTCAGGGCTAGAAGGTAAAACAACAACAACAACAACAACAACAACAACAAACGAACACGTGTTCCCGCTCCCGCTTCCTCTATCCGCCTTGAGTCCATGTTAGGATGAGTCCAGCCACGAGGACTCAAGAGGGGCAGAGGGGGAGATTCCCCCCCCAAACAGGAAGGCATCTGGAACTCTCTTCCCAGTGGCCACCCGGCTCAACTCTGGGTGCCTGAACCCTAGTTTGCCTCCTTTCGATTTTTAAATGCTCTTCCCTGGGTTAGAATCACAAGGAGAGATGCTCACGCGTGTATGTCTTCCAAGTTTTACGTGACATGGGGCAGCCCTCCTAAGAAAGCAAAGAAAGACTCAGAGAAGTGGCAACACCTACAATCTCTTCGGTTCTGCTGAGGAGAGGGAGGAAATCTGGGAAAGTAACTATACTATGGCCCGGGCTGGCGGGCGCCGGGCGGGGGGGCGGGGAGGGGGGCGGGGGAGAGTTAAGGGAGCTAAAGGAGGATGAGATTTCTTAGAAACTCATTCTTAGGCACAGACACATTGGAGGGATGCGGGACCCCACCTCTTCTTTTCCCTTGTGTTGGGAAGATCATTTGGCTCCTGCCAGCTGGGGTTTCATTCCCCCACGAATCATCAGGCGAGTGCTCCGGAGAAAAGAGCGAGAGCACAGGTCAGGCGAACATGGAGAAGATGGCTGCCGGATGCCTGGGGCCACACGGATGTCTTCGGGGGCACAGGCACGTCCACAATCTGTGGACCATGTCTACGGCAGATTGGGTGTGTAGGTCATTTTGAACAGGCTCCCATCCACCTGCCCTCATTGGGGTCCTGTCTCCAGCTCCCCTGAGCGGTGCCGTCACGGCCAGGCGAAGACAGGGCTCCTCCAGGGGCGGGCCCGTGCCAGAGAAAGGGAGACGGCAGTGAAGTCATCGAGCTTCGGGTACTTCTACCAGAGTGACTCTCCTTCATCAAGTCCCCGGCAGGTGGAGGGACACGTCTTTCTGACACAGTGGGGCCAGGGGAGGCTTAGAAAAAGGCTTCTGACAACCGCACCATCAAGTATGAGCTCTCCGTTTCCTTGACAGAAGAGTCCCCCACTCTCCCAAGTGGTAGAGCTAGGAACTGGCCCCTTGGGTCCCATCTTACACGTGAGAATGACATGCTGACTTTACCCCTCTTCAAGGTGGAGTTTGTAAAAGGTCAGCCCTGGAGGAAGGACCCAGCTTGTCAGTCCTCTCGTGCTATCATCCAAGCCGAGGAGAGCCGTGCCAGGCCTCCACGGAAGGAATACGGCGGTCGGCTGCCTTTGGAGAAGATGGCTCTGTGAGCAGCAGCATGGAAACCAACCGAGAAGCAGGGGCCACTCTAGAGGCCAGCAGGGTCCTTAGGGGCCCAGCCAGGCCAGGCCAGGCCAGGATGGAGAGAGGGGATGGAGCCGGACCTTTGAGGCCTTAGCCTCCACAGCACCTGGGATTCTGCTGGGATTCTTGAGAAACTCGCTCCACATTCTAGAAGGGCCTGCGTGTCACAAAGATACGAAGCCATACTTTCCTTAAAGAGCACCTGCCCTCAGGAAGTGGCACTCAGCACGCTCACTGGTGATGGGCCAGACACACCCATAGACACTCAGGTTCCAGGGAAAAGCTTTGCTCAGCTCTTTCTCCCCTTGCGTCCTCAAAACACAAAGCCATCGCTTCCGGATACCAGGGAAGCTCTCAGGTAGGTTGTGCTGGGGCGGGCGCCAACTAGAACTGTGAAGAGGGGAGATCGGAGCCGCAGAAGCTCTGGGGCCCTGAGGAAAGACGCCGCCGCCGATCCACCCCTCGCACCTTCCTCTCAGCGGGAGGGTCAGGGACTCTCCCCCCGCACAGGATCCTGGCCACACACGAGGGAGGGCCCACACCCACTTTCCTGCTCCTCTTTACCTGGGGTGGGTTCAGAGACACTGGACTCGGCTCATCCCTCTCCACAGCGGCTCGTCCCTCTCCACAGCCGTGCACACGGCAGGCAGCAGAGCAGAAGAACAAGAGCTGGCATTGTCCACCGTTCCCAGAGCTGCTCCATTCCCGTCCATGCGCATCCGGATGGGGCGCACAGACAGGGCGCCCGTCCTGAGGTCACCGTGTCGCTCCAGGTGCGGACTCCCGAGATGGTGACATCTCGGTCGAGGAGACCGTCCCCTGTGAGACCACAGGCTTGGCAGTATTGCCGAGAGCATGCTTCGTGGGCCATCTGCAATTCCATGTCACCGGAAACATACCGTGTCAAACTTGTGCTCGGCCTCCAAGTCAAAGGGCTGCCTGAGGACTTTGACCGACAATTCCAGTTGCTCCTGGCCTAAGAGACACAACTTCTCCCAAGGAAACAAACCGTAACACAATGGAAAGTCTGACCTACCTCCAGACGCGTGTTTGACGTGGCACGGCCATGTCCGGAGGCTCATGTGACTTCCATGTGGGGGCAGCCTGGGAACCGCCTTTCTGAGTCTCCCCCTCCCCGTGCGACCCCAGAGTAGGGTTGGTGAGAAGAGAACGCTGGATGGGATGTAGGCATTGGAAATGAAGCCACAGCCAAGGCTCTCTGCAGGCTGTCACCATCCCACACGGTGACAGGTGGGCACAGAGGTGCAGGGTGGAAGGCTGTCCATCCACACACACACACACACACACACACACACCCCCGCCGCCCTGCGTCTGGCTAGTGTTCCCAGCTGGTGCCCCCTGGACGACAGTGACCCAGGCCACTCTTGGCTGCCTGGCTGCAGATCCACCGAGGGACAGCTGTGCCTTCCCCCGAGTCTCTCCATGTCTCCCCTGTGGCCCCGCACATCGGTGGCTACCTTTCCCTGCGGGCGCTGACAGCTCCATCGGCACTGCCACCTCCGCCACTGCCACCGGGCACTCAGAGGACTGAGAGCCACAGCCTTCCCTCCCCTCCCCTCCCCTCCCCTCCTCCGCAGCCCAGCCCAGCCCTGCCCTGCCCTGCCCAGCTGCTCCCAGGCCTCTGGAAGGTCCAGTTCCTAGAACGAGGTCTTCATTCCTGTGACTCCCACGGTGTCTCTGTTTCCATGACACAGACCGGCTATGTTGTCCCGACAGTAGGACACACACAGAAACCCTGTGTGAAAATCATGAGGCTGACAGCATCATTAGTCATCTGAGACAGAAAATCAATAAAGATATCGTATTAAATACACATAATTATAGGTAGGGGTGTGTGTTTGTGTGTGTGTGTGTGTGTGTGTGTGTGTGTGTCTGTCTGTTTGTCTGTCTGTCTGTATCTCACTGCAGCATTCACACAAGCATTGCCAGCCAAGCAGAACCTCAGGTCTCTGTGATAATTGTCTCTGGGGATGTTCTGCCGACTGTCACGCAGAGACCGTCGTTGTACGGAGACACAGGTAAAGACGTGTGTTTGTCAAGACAGGAGAACACAGAAAACACATCCTGTTTCACAGGGATGAACTAGTGTCATGATGCCAACCTGGGGACATGGGCTCCCGTTCATGCTCCTGTCCAGGCCCTGCAAGCATTAGGGGACCATCGCTTCTGTCCTTGTATGGGCCGCTCACTGCACCGAGTTCTTAGTCACCTCACGTAGCCCTCACCGCAAATCCACACCTTGAACATGGTCCTCCTTCCTCATCGCCACCGCCACCACGTTGCTCCTGGTCTCTTTAAACGCGCACGCGTCCCTGGTGGGTGGGGTAAGGAGCCAGCTCCCCCCACCCCACCCCACTCCGGTGCCTGCCTGCCTGCCTGCCTGCCTGCGTGCGTGGAGTAGAAGCAGGGAATGTTCTGTCGTTCCCCCTTCCCAACCCGCGAACGAAGGAAACCTTCGTGTATCTTTCTATACTTTATGTGCTGTCGCCTACATGTGTTCCCCCATTTTTCTTTATCCACAAGAGCTCCCTGCAGTCCCCACTCTCTGTATGAACGGCATTCACACACATCCAAAGTGAATTTATTTCAGCTTCTATCGGGTGGCATATCCAGATAGATCCTTTAGGTCAGGAAGCACAGAAACACAGCCAAGTCGAGTGAGTGCTGAACCAGAGTCATTTAGGAATCCTATGAGGTGACCAGTGTGGAAGGAGCATGTGTTCCAAGGCACTTCTTTTGATGTCTTAGGTTTACCTAGCCAGCAATGCAGATCCCATGAAAGTGGCCAGAGATCTTTTCTCCATAGGCTCTCCTGTTACGGAATGCAAGTGTGTTCCCGTGCCCACGGACGACACACAGTGAGGCCAAACAAGGGGACACGTCAGAGTTTGGGGCAGGGGAAGGTTTCTAGCATGGCCGAGCAAGGGGAGGGTGGGAATCTTTCTTTTCCAGAAAAGTTAGAACTTCTCTCAAGTTGCATGGGCCCAGAAAATGCTTTCTCCTCTTCGATCGTCAGTCAAGGAAAGGTAGCACCTGGTTTTTCACGAGGAGATTTTCTTCCTAATTCCAGTTATCTTATAAAATAAAGAAGAAAAATTCTGTTAATGTTTCACATAAGCGTCCAGGACTATTTCACTTCCATGATTTGAAGAAATGTTATTTTCTCTCTGACTGACACTGTCCTTGAAGGACCAAGCTAAACTTCTAAGGAGCCAAATTCCAAATCATTTTGAGACTAGGAAATACAAAGTGTAGTGTCATAGATTGATTGATCGATCCATTGATTTCATCAGACAGCAGTCGTCACTTCTAAGATTATTCGAACACCACTAACTCTTGTGTAACAAAGTTGAGATGTCTGCGCTCGAGCACGCGCACACGCGCACGCGTGTGTGTGTGTGTGTGACTCATAAGGGGATGTTTTCCATAGCTGTGCACTATGACACTGCAGGATCTCTGGTTGCTGAGTACTCAGAGGTGCAAGCCCCGATACAGAGCTTGGACTGTGAAGTTATGCATGGGTTCTCAATGGTGTGTGTGGGGTCGGCCCCCCTAATCCCCCATGTTGGTTGTTCAACGGTCAACTCTAATATATAGATCAGAGAGGATATCATCCATGTGCTTCATATGAATAACTTTCCCAAATAATCTTTATCTTTTTCAAAGGAAGACATCCTGTAATCCATTTCATAAGATGCTATTGGGAACCTACTCCCCCAGCATGTGAATTATCCCTACAGAGCGCAAGATCCCTGAGAAGGAGGAGCCCTGCACGCTGAGACACCAGGAAAGTAGGCTTTTAGATGATATTGTCTGCTTCTCATGGGATGACGGTGTCTACTGATCCTATTCAAGTGTGTAAAATGAGAGCCCCCTGGCAAGGATCAGCAGAAGGTCTTTTCTGCTGGGCCCTGGGCTCTTCCTTAAAGTGGGGAGGCCAAGAGCCTCAAGAAGGAAGGAAGGAAGGAAGGAAGGTGGGAGGGAGGGAGGGAGGGAGGGAGGGGAGGGTTTGCCCAGTGCCATCAGGCCCGTGTGTCACCCTAAAGAGAAGGGCAGCCATTGCCACTGCTGGAATCATGTCCCCATTTCCTGGGCAGGACATTCAAGAAGGCCTCCTCCTGTGTGTTTCGTGCATCACCTCGACGGTGCCCCCAGGAATAGTCACCGGAGGAAACTGTGCAGCTGAGCCAACCTGCCTGGGAACACGGCCTCCTTCCTTTAAGAAGTGGAAAACTCGCCCAGTGCTCTCTCTGTTGTTGTTTTTCCGGTCCTTATCCTTGTCCTTGTCGTCGGCGTCATCGTCGTTACTGTTGTTAACAAGTGAAAGATAGTGAGTCAGAAAGAGAAAAACAAATATTGTATATTCACACATATATGTGGACTGCAGAAAAATGGTACACATCAACTGGTGTGCAAGGCAGAAATAGAGACACAGATGTAGAGCACAAACATATGGACACCAAGTGGGGAAAGTGGGGAGGGTTGGGGGGGAATGAATTGGAAGATTGGGGTACCAAATTGTACACTCTAAATATATACAGTTTATTGTAAAACATAAAAAGAAAATAAGTTAAAAAAAGAAAAAGTGAATGATGCCTCCGTCTAGAGGAATACTTGGCAGTTATTATGTTCAGGACCATTTCTTTTTCGGCCATTGATGGAAAACTCCTTGGATCCTGTTAGCATTTATGGATTCAAGGAGTGCAGTTCTTCATAGGTTCTGTCACGTCGTTAGGAGGGGAATCCTCATCAAGTTGCTTCAACGAGGACTACGTGTCCTTCAGATGCGGAGATGGAAACGAATGGTGCGCTGCGGGGCGGTGGGGGGGCGGGGGCGCGATGATAGGCACCCAGGACTCCTTCCCCCAGGCCTCCTTTTGTTCCCTCACTGCTTCCTGGAGAAGGGACACCACACCCCACCCCCACACACACACCCTCTAGGTGTGCTATTTGCTGTCCATAATTTCACGTGCCCTTTGGGCATGGCTGATAGAGACGGACATGAAGCAGCAGGACGGCAAGCTGGCACCTGGGCCTAGGGAAGTTTCACAAGTGAAATATCAGAACTGGAGCTGGGACAGACATGCCTCCCCTTCCCGGGGCCGGGGATGGGGGGGTGGGGTGCAGAAGCTGGGCTGGGGGAGCTGGAGACGAGGGGCACAGAGAGAGGCGGGGAAGGGAGGCCCCTCGTGGGCCTGGGAGAGACGGGGATCGGGGGCGGGGCGGTGGGGGGCAGGGGGCCACTGCTGACCAGCCTCGGTTCGGGTTCCCTGTCCCCCATCCTGCTGAGAACTTGCCTTTGCTTCCTGCCCTCAGGTGTGCGAGAGGAGCATGTTTCTTTTCAATAAAGACCAATACATTATGTCACACTGTGTTTGGTTTTGCTTGTTCATGTTCCAGACGAGGCCAAAGAACTCTCCCAGGGGAGGTGTGGGTACAAAGGATCTGACAGGATGGGAGGGTGCGGGTCCGTGCATGGGCCAAGAAATCCAGAAAATCTGTCGTAGCTGAGACTCAGGCCTTTTTCAGAAATAGGCCAAGAGAGTTCAGCTTTGACCATTCCCTGCCAAGTAGTCATCACAGGTGCTTCCTGGAAGGGATTGAGTTGCAGAAACCAGCGTGGCCCGCAGCCCTCAGGTCTCAGCCCGGCAGGCAGGCAGGCAGGCAGGCAGCGGCTACTGTCTGTTGGTCCCGCCCCACCCCGCCCCCGCCCCCGCCCCCGCCTGCTTCTCCACCGCTCGCTCCTTCCCAAGTCGCCAGGGGCCGATTATAAACCAGTGGAGGGGGGGGAGCGTGTGGGGGGCGGTGTCAGTGAAGAAGATTTGTAGATGTTAGGGTGGAAGCAACTTTAGCAGTTTGAAATGGCTGTGATGATGGGTGTTTGGTTCGACTTTCAGAGTGGCTCTCACAGAAACAGGCACCAGGATGGTTTCCATAGGAGCTGTGGTGGCCATGTCTCTAAAGTTTTCACCAAGTCCTCCAGCTTCGGTCTGTAGGGCTTCAGGCAAAGGGCCGTTTTCGTTGTCAGTGATGCCAAGTCAAAAGGGTGGGCTGGGCGAAAGTGGGAAACATTCATGGAGAGAGTTGTAGCCCGATATTGGGGGCAACTTGAAAGACTTCAGGATCCAGTCCGGTTTTCAGGTGAAAAGCAGCACCCTAAGGAAAATGAATAGCACCAGAATCTCATATCCACAAGTGTGTATTCCCGTTTTATGGAAACGTAACGTGGGCCTCTAAGGAACGCATGCAAGTGACTCTCTTGCCAAAGAAATAAGGAGCCTCACGGAGAGTTTCTGAATTCTGGACGGAGCAGGTAGGGAGAAAAAGAGAAGTGATTCCATTTTGCTGACAAGGGTACAAGTCACCAAATGGATGTCCAACTTTTAAAATAAATTGGGTTTTGTTTGTTTTCATTTTCCCTTGTAGCTGGCAAAGAAAAGATTTCACAATCCGTCCTGTTCTCTCTCTCTCTCTCTCTCACTCAGGTTAGGAGATTCTTTTCTGTTTGAAATAATTGAAGCATTTATAATGGCGTGCAGTTTCAGGTGTACAGCACAGTGATTTAGATAGAAAGATAGGTAGATAGATAGATGATAGATAGATAGATAGATAGATAGATAGATAGATAGATAGATATAGATAGATTCTGTTTCAGATTTTTTTTCTCTTATAGGTTATTACAAAGTATTGAGTATAGTTTCCTGTGCCAAGTCGTAAGAGCTTGTTGATTATCCACTTTATGTATAGGAATGTGTATATGTTCATCCCAAGCTCCTAAGGTATCCGCACCCTGCCCCCCACCCCGGCTTCCCCAATCAGTCCTATTGTAGACAAGTAGTCATACACACACTATCATCCTAGCCCTCAGTTCATTCAGCCCCACGTAGGTCACTCTTTCTTCTTGGAGTCCAGTTTTCCCATCGGCCGTGTCAATCTTGCCTGATGATTGAGTGTGACTGGAAAAGTGATGGTCCCAAGAAGTTTGCAAGAGCTTTTGTGAAGGCTCATAGGACTTGCCCAGCGAAGTGGGTGCCTTGATCACTGCAGGCTGTGGAAAGTATACCCAAAGTGGCAAACACAATTTTTTTTTAACCGTCTCTATGCCATGGTGAGGACAGAAGGCTTGCAGCAAGGGGAGGCTTCAACCCACATGGAAACCATACTCACCGTCACAGGAACGTTTGGAGGACCCATACTATGTGGCAGTGGAGTGAAGTCCAGTGGCCGGGGTTCAGGGGTTCCTGAGAGAGGAGGTCTGACGCCTCTGGGGACAAAGAGAATTGTTTTCTCCCAGGGTTACAAGCATGACAGGTCAGCCATTGCAGGTAACCTGTAGAAATCTTCCCACCAGCATCTATTTACAATTGGAGCCATTCTAAATGCACCAAGGTGGGTGGCGGAATGTGGGGGGAGGCGGGGAGAAGGGGGGGAGGTTCCCCGGGAAGCCTGAGACATGGAGACCCAGTGGCCGGCCGGGCTGCTGTCCCTCTCTGGGGTCTGCTGTCCCTCGCTGGGGTCTGCTGTAGCCCTGACCCTCTGTTGAATGGACAGAATGGGCGTGTCATGCCCCACTCATCACCTCCCCTTCGGGCCCACAGAGGCGCTTCCGTGAGCTGCCTACACCCCCCTCCAGTCGGCTGGAGGGGAGGGAGTCTGCGGTATGGGTAAGCACACGGCCCACGGGAGCGTTCGCGGCCAGGGCCGGGGCACGACCTCGGTAGGCTTGCTGCCCTCGGGCTCGCCCCTCGGGCCCTCGAGGGGGAGCATGCCCAAGATGCGTGACACAGCCCCCTCTCTCACAGGCCCCAGCCCCCACGATCGCTCCCACGCCCGCGCGCAGCCCCCCACGTAGCGGGGGCCACACGGGGCGTGCGCTCGGCCAAGCTCAGCCCCCCGCGGCACGCCGCTGAGGACCAGCACAACGAGGCGGCCCCTGACCCCACCGCCGGGGGGGAACAGGCGGGCGCACCTCCCTTACCGTCTCGACCCCCCCCAAGAGAGAGCCGCTCACGGCACATGCCACGGTGGCAGAGACCCGAGGGACACGCTGGGAAAGGGGAACAACACCACCGCTCGGCCTCGGGGACCTGAGGGACGACCTGGAGCGCTCCAGGAGCACCACGGAGGGCCAGGCAAGGCACGCTCGCGCACCGACGGGGGCGCGCAGCGTGGCGGCGGGGCGGCCCTCCCCGCCGCGGGGAGGGCCGCTCGCGAGGCGTACGCCAAGGAGGCAAAGTGAGAGCGTCTGCTGTGTCCGAGGACCCCAGTCCCCGCGCCCACGCTGGGAGGCGGGGGCGGGAGACCGCGGGTTCAGGGCCGGAGGCCACACCCCTGCCTTCCACACACCCCGGCAGGCGGGGCGGAAGAGAGGCGAGGAGCCCGAGGACAGAACGAGAAGAGCGGTCCCGTCCCCCAGAAACGTCCGTCCCTCGTCTGGCACGGCTTAGGCCCAGCCCGGCAGAGCGTGGCACCACCACATCAATCGGTTGACCCACCCAGCCTAAAGCCACGGCGGGAGAGGCCCGCAGGGGAGGCACGGCGAGGACCCGTCACACTGAGGCCCGCTTCCGCCTCACCGGCGCCCCTTCCTCTCGGGCAAGAGCAGCCAACCACCCCAGGACGAGAACGCCTGACACGGGGCACAGAGCCTGTGGGGTGGGGTCGTGCCGGCCACTCACCACCGGGTGCCTGCAGCGGGGGCAGCGCACAGGGTCGAGCACCCAACGCCACCTGGCCCCGCCGCCCTCGGGCTCAGCCAGCGGCCGGAGGCGGCACCGCGGGTCGGGGCAGCCGGACGCGCACGCAAGAGCCGGCACGCAGGCCCAAGCAGGCAGCTCAAGTGGCAAGGACCGAGCCGGTCATCAGACAGCCGCCCCCAGCCCGGAGTCCTGCCCGCGTCCGGAGCCCCAGCGTCTATCGGCGACAGACGCAGAAGAACACCGTGTCAGCACCTATCTGGTGGCAAAAAGGCCCCATTTCCGGCGAAAAAAATCATCGCGCCCGACAGCGGGGCCCACCCACGAGGTTCACGGGGGCCCCCGGAACCTCGGTCCGGCCACCTGCCCCCAACACTTCCCCATCCACACTTGCCCCGGAGCGCCCGAGGCCACCTGGTCGACCCGGGGATGGAGGGGTGGCAGAGTGGGCCGGGGACACGGGGGAGAGGGAGCGGGCTGGGGACGCCCTCCCCGGTCCCCCCACGCGGGCAGGGACCGGTCCATCCGAGTCTCCGGGCCAGGACTTGGTTCCAAGAAAGAAACTCAGCACCCCTCCGAGCCGCCTCCGATGAGCGGGCCCCATGAGGGACCACGCCCGGGCCCGGGAGCCCCTCCCCGGGCCACCCAGTAGGGCTCGCGCCAGTCCCCACCTCACGGCCCGGACTCGGGGTGGAGGGCGGAGGGGGGAGACAAAGTCGCGTCCGACGACCGGGACCCACGTGGGCACGCTGACAGGCCGGGTGCACCCTCGCCGGCCACCTGCGCGAGCAGGGGCCGGTCCGTCCATGTCTCCGGACCCATCGGGACTTGAACCCATTTCTCCAGGGAGACGCCCGGAGCCCACGGGGCAACGCACCCAGGCCCGGGCCAGCCTCTCCGGGTCACCGCTGGCGGCCCAGGCCGGTCCTCACCTCTGGAGTCTGGCTCGGAAAACCATCGGTCCGAAAGAATCTGACGACTGGGACGCACGCGCGTCCACCACCGAGCCCGTGGCGGCCTCCACCGGCCTCAACGCTCGGCCCGAGCCTGTCCCCACCTCCGGAGCGGGACGCGGGGTCACCGGGAAGGGAGGTGGGGGGGTCGGGGAACGAACGCTCCCAAGGGCGGCCCAGGAGAAGGCCGGGCCACCAAGTCCCAGGCGCTCCGGGCGCGGCAGACCCTCTCCTCTCCCACCGCGGCGGCACGACACGACATGGGTTCCCGCAGCCGGAGGGGCACGGGCGCATGCTGGTCGACCCGGCCAGGCGGCCCCTCCGCCCCGGCTCGGGAGCGCGGCGGCAGTCACAGCCCCATAGATCTGCAGGCCCAATCTCAGGCGACAGCAGGAGGTGCCTACGTCTCGGCGCCACCGGGGCTGACAGCACCAGCGTGGCTCGCCTCCCGGAACTCTGCTTCGGGCCCGGCGGCTGAGTCACAGCCCTCGACAAGGTCGCCGGAGCTCCGGAGGGAAGGGACAATATAAAAGCGGCCGCCAGGTGGCGCCCGACAACCGGCTCGAACGTCCCCGGGCCGGATCCCGGTCGCCGGCCGGCCACCGAGGACGCCGGAGCGCCGGGCCGCCCAAACGCCCGAGCTCCTCCCAGAGCGGGGCGGGCATCCCGCGCGGCCCCGAGGGGTCCGCCTCGGAGCTAGCTCCCTGCCCGACACGACACGACATGACACGGCGCGTCCCGATCCCCGGCAGCACACGGGGGCGGGGGTAGCTGGCAAGATGCCGCCGGGAGGCTGCCTGGAAGGGGACGCGATTCCAGGCCATGGAGGGGCGCGGGGAATTCCACGGAGACGCCCACAGTGCCACAAGCGAGATCCCCAGCTCCCCGGAGGGTGAGAGGGAGGGAGGGAGGGAGGGAGGGAAGGCGGGGACCAGCGAAACGAAACCAGGCAAGCGCTCCGAGAACGACGCAGGAATTCATCCCTTCTGGCATGGAGAAGGGCTTTGGAAAGCTGACACGCAGAGCCCGGAAGCTAGAAATGAAAGTAAACATACACTCTGGCCCCACACAAATGGAAACAAACATCTATTTCCGCACAGACCACGACAAAGTCCAAAGAGAACACATGGGTGTGTGGGTGGGGAACACGCCCTTGAGGTCAGAACGTGGATTTCAAAACGGACTGACCACAGTCACCGGCGGGCGGGGGCAGGGGCGGGGGCGGGGGGGCGGGGAGCAGCGTGTCAACAGCCATCCACTAAAGAAACCGCGTTCCAGGACATCTACACAATGCAACGTGGTGAGTGTGCCTGCGCGCGCGCGCGCGTGCGTGTGAGAGAGAGATTTACAGCAAAGGTTCACAGTGACCTGTCGTCCCACCAAAATGAAACCAAGCCAAACTACCAAAAAGTCAAAGTCAAGCTCTGGGACTGCTGTGGCCCTTCAAGGAGTACGTAAAGGCACACACATATGTACGTGTATGCACACGTGTACACGTACAGACACACACACGTGTACACGTACACACACACACGCATCTGAAAACCTCAAGCATGTCCCATAAGAGGTTCCTGTCCAATACAGAGCAAGGCCTCATGCAACGCAGCCCCCCAGAACAAGCAACCCGATGGGGAAAGCGGGCAGGAGGCCTGAACAGAGCAGACCAAGACCAGGCATTTTCATCCACAAGGAAACAAAGCCAGAAAAAACCAACAGAAAACAACGCCCACAAAGGAAACAAAGCAACAAGGACGACGACCCCCACCACTCCAACAGCAACCGCAACACAGTTTTCCACTGTCAACAAAGCAACCAACAGTACCTTTCTTGGGGGGTGGGGGCGGGGACAAAACCAAAAGCCAAAGGAAACCTTTCCCTGAAATACAAGAAACAACTGGGGCTGCCTAGCTGGCGCACTGCTTAAGAATCCGCCCGCCACTGCAGGGGACACGGGTTCGATCCCTGCTCCAGGAAGGTCCCACATGCCGCAGAGCAACGAAGCCCGTGAGCCACAACGACTGAGCCCATGTGCCGCAACTCCTGAAGCCCCCGTGCCTGGAGCCTGTGCTCCGCACCAAGAGAAGCCACTGGCAATGAGGAGCCTGCGCACCACAACGAAGGGGAGCCCCCACTCACCGCAACGGAAAGAAAGCCCACGCACAGCAAAAAAAGACCCAACGCAGCCCATCAAATACAGAACAATTTTTTTTTTTAAATGGAGGGTATGATAAAAAGCGCTGGCATTTCTCTGCACAAGCATACACGGCCAGGCCCAGGATCTGGAATCACGACAGCAAGTTCCAAACGGCAGAGGAAAGTGGCTCCTGACGGGACACCTATTTTTCACGCTGAGAGAGACCACCACCATGTCATGCTGGAGGACTCAGAGATATCACCTGGTGCCTGACAGAATGGCTCCCCGACAACAGATGACACTACGGAAAACAGCACAGAAGTCCCTGAAAGCACTGCACCAACAACTACCACGTGACCCAGCAACTCCACTACGTGCCCACCGAGGGGGTGAGGGTGACACATACACACACGTGTATGTGTATCCACACCTATCCCTATGTAGCCATAGTTAGGGACATACCGATAGCACTCTCTGTGTGCATACGTCTCTACCTAGTCACACACAGGCGCACGCACGTTTATGACTCAACCCTACCAGGGAATGAGGTCTTGCCATCCGCGGAAACATGGAGAGACCCAGAGGGCATTGCACTACACAAGATACCTCAGGTCGCGAGACTATCATGTCTGTGAAGAACGTGCACAGCAATACACACACATGAACACAAAGAAGGAACCGCAAACAGGTTCATCGACACCTAAAAGGAACAAATGGGGGGTGGCCAGAGGAGGGAGGGAGGGGGGAAGAGGGAGACGAGTGCAATAGGTGAGGGAGAGGAAGCGGTGCACACTTCTAGTTATGAAATAAACAACTCACTCGCAGGATGTCATGTACAGCAGGTGGAATAGAGTCCATCCTACTGTCATGACATCGAATGGTGACAGACAGTAACGAGACTTATCACGGAGAGCCCTGGGTCATGTGTAAACATAGCCACTCGCTAGGGTATACACCTGAAAACCAATATACTCTTGTCAGTCTGTTAGACTTCAATTTTAAAAGGGCGGGGGAGGAGGGAGGGAGGGGGGAGGGGGGCAGAGAAAGGAGGAAGAGGAAGAGGAGGGTGGTGGGGGAGGAGGGGGAGGAGGAGGAGGAGGAGGAGGAGGAGGAGGAGGAGGAGGAAAAAGATGGCTTGCCTTGAAGAAATCAACAAAAGGAAAGAGCGAGAGAGACAGAGACAGAGGCAGAGAGAGACGCGAGATCAAGACTGGACACTCAGGTGACTGCAAGAGTTAAGGGAGATTAAGACAAGAAACAAACTCCCAACAGTAGTTTGGTAAGTCCAAAATCAAGATTTGGATATCATGCTGGCATCAAGCACCAACCCTTCTAAATGGACACAAAGACACACAGGCCTCCCTCACTTGGGGCGGGGGGGTCGTCAGGACCAGGAAATGACCATGCAAGCGGAAGCTGGAAAAGGCAACCTTGTTCATCCACGGCGGAAACATACCATGGTCCCACAGCATTCAAAACATTGTATCAAAACATGTACAAACGGCTCTTCCTCACTCCCAATGAAAACTGCAGAGAACGTCCAAAACAGCCAACGTATGATTTGCTTAGTAGATTGTCATGGAGAGCCTCGACCAGAAAGCATCGCTTTCGGTTTGTAACATCATAGGAACAGCAGTCTCAACAGCGCTTGCCTTCTTGGCACAGTATCATTTCTACGCCTGGATACACAGTCCTACTTTGGGGTGGGGGGGGTGGGGGTGAGGGAGCCCTGCCAGCAGTTCCTATTTTTCAAAGCAGACCTCTTCCCCCTCCCCCCAACCACCACCACCATTTTTCTTATTTTTTTTCTCTTTCCTCTGGTCTCAGGTTCTGCCCAATCCAGTCCACTGGCCTCCATCCCAGGCCACTGTGGGCTGTGTGTACAGATTTGCAAGATGAAGACAGTTCTCCCCAGAGAACCGGGCAGCCGCCCGGCTGAGATCTAAAAACCGATCTGCTCATGCAGTTCCACTTTTTCTTTTTCTCTTTTAAAAAGGCTTCTTTCTGTCAAGGAGAAGATTTCCAAATCAAAAGGAGACCGAAAGATTTCTAGGTTCCACCGCTTCAGGATTCCATGGATCGGGGGTGTCAAAAAGTCTGCGCAGGGCCTTCAGTAAAGGCCGTCTTTCTCAGCGCACACAAGTCAACCCGAGACCAAGGCAACCTGAGGGCAAAACCCCTCGCTTGATTTCATTTCTCCCATTAGGCCCCGAACATCAGAGCGCGTGTGACAGAGAGAGAGAGAGAGAGACAGAGACAGAGACAGAGACAGAGACACAGACAGAGGGACAGAGAGACAGAGAGAGAGAGAGAAACCCCACAAAAGAGAAACAAACGAAAACCCCAGCAAAGGTTCCATACATTGTTCGCCAGGATTGGAAGTGATGAGGTCGTTGCGGGGGAGGGGGAGAATATGCGGAGGGCACTTGGAAACCTCGCGGTTGCAGCCAGCAGGTGCTGACAGATATGTTTTTGAAAGCGGCTGGCGGCGCCCTTGAGCTTCCTACGGTTCTGACCATACCCGTTCTCAGGGAGGTGGCTGTGGAGCCCAGGATAGGCCACGCCAAAATGCACCTCCGTGGCACAGTGATCATTTGGCATGACGGTGACCTCAAGCAGGCGGCCAACACAAGAGGGACCCTTGGGCTCTCCTTTGTGTCTCCCTGAAAGCGAGACATCCATCTCTCTCTCCGGAGAAAGGCGCACTCCCTGCATCTGCACCTGGAGTTAGGAGGACGCTCCGATCCCCAAAGCAGGGAATTCATTCGGGCCGAGAAGCCTAGGGAGACAAACACTGTGACTTCTTTCAGGGACCGCCCCAAGCCCAAACTCTGTTTAGAGTCTTCCTTCGCTCAGGGCACACCCGAAAGCTAAGTCTCTCGGTCTGATCCCTGTCTCACACATGTACTGTCCCTTGGTCTACACAGTCGAAAAGCTGCCTGCCTCAGCCACTTCTCAGGGCTAGAAGGTAAAACAACAACAACAACAACAACAACAACAACAAACGAACACGTGTTCCCGCTCCCGCTTCCTCTATCCGCCTTGAGTCCATGTTAGGATGAGTCCAGCCACGAGGACTCAAGAGGGGCAGAGGGGGAGATTCCCCCCCCCAAACAGGAAGGCATCTGGAACTCTCTTCCCAGTGGCCACCCGGCTCAACTCTGGGTGCCTGAACCCTAGTTTGCCTCCTTTCGATTTTTAAATGCTCTTCCCTGGGTTAGAATCACAAGGAGAGATGCTCACGCGTGTATGTCTTCCAAGTTTTACATGACATGGGGCAGCCCTCCTAAGAAAGCAAAGAAAGACTCAGAGAAGTGGCAACACCTACAATCTCTTCGGTTCTGCTGAGGAGAGGGAGGAAATCTGGGAAAGTAACTATACTATGGCCCGGGCTGGCGGGCGCCGGGCGGGGGGGCGGGGAGGGGGGCGGGGGAGAGTTAAGGGAGCTAAAGGAGGATGAGATTTCTTAGAAACTCATTCTTAGGCACAGACACATTGGAGGGATGCGGGACCCCACCTCTTCTTTTCCCTTGTGTTGGGAAGATCATTTGGCTCCTGCCAGCTGGGGTTTCATTCCCCCACGAATCATCAGGCGAGTGCTCCGGAGAAAAGAGCGAGAGCACAGGTCAGGCGAACATGGAGAAGATGGCTGCCGGATGCCCGGGGCCACACGGATGTCTTCGGGGGCACAGGCACGTCCACAATCTGTGGACCATGTCTACGGCAGATTGGGTGTGTAGGTCATTTTGAACAGGCTCCCATCCACCTGCCCTCATTGGGGTCCTGTCTCCAGCTCCCCTGAGCGGTGCCGTCACGGCCAGGCGAAGACAGGGCTCCTCCAGGGGCGGGCCCGTGCCAGAGAAAGGGAGACGGCAGTGAAGTCATCGAGCTTCGGGTACTTCTACCAGAGTGACTCTCCTTCATCAAGTCCCCGGCAGGTGGAGGGACACGTCTTTCTGACACAGTGGGGCCAGGGGAGGCTTAGAAAAAGGCTTCTGACAACCGCACCATCAAGTATGAGCTCTCCGTTTCCTTGACAGAAGAGTCCCCCACTCTCCCAAGTGGTAGAGCTAGGAACTGGCCCCTTGGGTCCCATCTTACACGTGAGAATGACATGCTGACTTTACCCCTCTTCAAGGTGGAGTTTGTAAAAGGTCAGCCCTGGAGGAAGGACCCAGCTTGTCAGTCCTCTCGTGCTATCATCCAAGCCGAGGAGAGCCGTGCCAGGCCTCCACGGAAGGAATACGGCGGTCGGCTGCCTTTGGAGAAGATGGCTCTGTGAGCAGCAGCATGGAAACCAACCGAGAAGCAGGGGCCACTCTAGAGGCCAGCAGGGTCCTTAGGGGCCCAGCCAGGCCAGGCCAGGCCAGGATGGAGAGAGGGGATGGAGCCGGACCTTTGAGGCCTTAGCCTCCACAGCACCTGGGATTCTGCTGGGATTCTTGAGAAACTCGCTCCACATTCTAGAAGGGCCTGCGTGTCACAAAGATACGAAGCCATACTTTCCTTAAAGAGCACCTGCCCTCAGGAAGTGGCACTCAGCACGCTCACTGGTGATGGGCCAGACACACCCATAGACACTCAGGTTCCAGGGAAAAGCTTTGCTCAGCTCTTTCTCCCCTTGCGTCCTCAAAACACAAAGCCATCGCTTCCGGATACCAGGGAAGCTCTCAGGTAGGTTGTGCTGGGGCAGGCGCCAACTAGAACTGTGAAGAGGGGAGATCGGAGCCGCAGAAGCTCTGGGGCCCCGAGGAAAGACGCCGCCGCCGATCCACCCCTCGCACCTTCCTCTCAGCGGGAGGGTCAGGGACTCTCCCCCCGCACAGGATCCTGGCCACACACGAGGGAGGGCCCACACCCACTTTACTGCTCCTCTTTACCTGGGGTGGGTTCAGAGACACTGGACTCGGCTCATCCCTCTCCACAGCGGCTCGTCCCTCTCCACAGCCGTGCACACGGCAGGCAGCAGAGCAGAAGAACAAGAGCTGGCATTGTCCACCGTTCCCAGAGCTGCTCCATTCCCGTCCATGCGCATCCGGATGGGGCGCACAGACAGGGCGCCCGTCCTGAGGTCACCGTGTCGCTCCAGGTGCGGACTCCCGAGATGGTGACATCTCGGTCGAGGAGACCGTCCCCTGTGAGACCACAGGCTTGGCAGTATTGCCGAGAGCATGCTTCGTGGGCCATCTGCAATTCCATGTCACCGGAAACATACCGTGTCAAACTTGTGCTCGGCCTCCAAGTCAAAGGGCTGCCTGAGGACTTTGACCGACAATTCCAGTTGCTCCTGGCCTAAGAGACACAACTTCTCCCAAGGAAACAAACCGTAACACAATGGAAAGTCTGACCTACCTCCAGACGCGTGTTTGACGTGGCACGGCCATGTCCGGAGGCTCATGTGACTTCCATGTGGGGGCAGCCTGGGAACCGCCTTTCTGAGTCTCCCCCTCCCCGTGCGACCCCAGAGTAGGGTTGGTGAGAAGAGAACGCTGGATGGGATGTAGGCATTGGAAATGAAGCCACAGCCAAGGCTCTCTGCAGGCTGTCACCATCCCACACGGTGACAGGTGGGCACAGAGGTGCAGGGTGGAAGGCTGTCCATCCACACACACACACACACACACACACACACCCCCGCCGCCCTGCGTCTGGCTAGTGTTCCCAGCTGGTGCCCCCTGGACGACAGTGACCCAGGCCACTCTTGGCTGCCTGGCTGCAGATCCACCGAGGGACAGCTGTGCCTTCCCCCGAGTCTCTCCATGTCTCCCCTGTGGCCCCGCACATCGGTGGCTACCTTTCCCTGCGGGCGCTGACAGCTCCATCGGCACTGCCACCTCCGCCACTGCCACCGGGCACTCAGAGGACTGAGAGCCACAGCCTTCCCTCCCCTCCCCTCCCCTCCCCTCCTCCGCAGCCCAGCCCAGCCCTGCCCTGCCCTGCCCAGCTGCTCCCAGGCCTCTGGAAGGTCCAGTTCCTAGAACGAGGTCTTCATTCCTGTGACTCCCACGGTGTCTCTGTTTCCATGACACAGACCGGCTATGTTGTCCCGACAGTAGGACACACACAGAAACCCTGTGTGAAAATCATGAGGCTGACAGCATCATTAGTCATCTGAGACAGAAAATCAATAAAGATATCGTATTAAATACACATAATTATAGGTAGGGGTGTGTGTTTGTGTGTGTGTGTGTGTGTGTGTGTGTGTGTGTGTCTGTCTGTTTGTCTGTCTGTCTGTATCTCACTGCAGCATTCACACAAGCATTGCCAGCCAAGCAGAACCTCAGGTCTCTGTGATAATTGTCTCTGGGGATGTTCTGCCGACTGTCACGCAGAGACCGTCGTTGTACGGAGACACAGGTAAAGACGTGTGTTTGTCAAGACAGGAGAACACAGAAAACACATCCTGTTTCACAGGGATGAACTAGTGTCATGATGCCAACCTGGGGACATGGGCTCCCGTTCATGCTCCTGTCCAGGCCCTGCAAGCATTAGGGGACCATCGCTTCTGTCCTTGTATGGGCCGCTCACTGCACCGAGTTCTTAGTCACCTCACGTAGCCCTCACCGCAAATCCACACCTTGAACATGGTCCTCCTTCCTCATCGCCACCGCCACCACGTTGCTCCTGGTCTCTTTAAACGCGCACGCGTCCCTGGTGGGTGGGGTAAGGAGCCAGCTCCCCCCACCCCACCCCACTCCGGTGCCTGCCTGCCTGCCTGCCTGCCTGCGTGCGTGGAGTAGAAGCAGGGAATGTTCTGTCGTTCCCCCTTCCCAACCCGCGAACGAAGGAAACCTTCGTGTATCTTTCTATACTTTATGTGCTGTCGCCTACATGTGTTCCCCCATTTTTCTTTATCCACAAGAGCTCCCTGCAGTCCCCACTCTCTGTATGAACGGCATTCACACACATCCAAAGTGAATTTATTTCAGCTTCTATCGGGTGGCATATCCAGATAGATCCTTTAGGTCAGGAAGCACAGAAACACAGCCAAGTCGAGTGAGTGCTGAACCAGAGTCATTTAGGAATCCTATGAGGTGACCAGTGTGGAAGGAGCATGTGTTCCAAGGCACTTCTTTTGATGTCTTAGGTTTACCTAGCCAGCAATGCAGATCCCATGAAAGTGGCCAGAGATCTTTTCTCCATAGGCTCTCCTGTTACGGAATGCAAGTGTGTTCCCGTGCCCACGGACGACACACAGTGAGGCCAAACAAGGGGACACGTCAGAGTTTGGGGCAGGGGAAGGTTTCTAGCATGGCCGAGCAAGGGGAGGGTGGGAATCTTTCTTTTCCAGAAAAGTTAGAACTTCTCTCAAGTTGCATGGGCCCAGAAAATGCTTTCTCCTCTTCGATCGTCAGTCAAGGAAAGGTAGCACCTGGTTTTTCACGAGGAGATTTTCTTCCTAATTCCAGTTATCTTATAAAATAAAGAAGAAAAATTCTGTTAATGTTTCACATAAGCGTCCAGGACTATTTCACTTCCATGATTTGAAGAAATGTTATTTTCTCTCTGACTGACACTGTCCTTGAAGGACCAAGCTAAACTTCTAAGGAGCCAAATTCCAAATCATTTTGAGACTAGGAAATACAAAGTGTAGTGTCATAGATTGATTGATCGATCCATTGATTTCATCAGACAGCAGTCGTCACTTCTAAGATTATTCGAACACCACTAACTCTTGTGTAACAAAGTTGAGATGTCTGCGCTCGAGCACGCGCACACGCGCACGCGTGTGTGTGTGTGTGTGACTCATAAGGGGATGTTTTCCATAGCTGTGCACTATGACACTGCAGGATCTCTGGTTGCTGAGTACTCAGAGGTGCAAGCCCCGATACAGAGCTTGGACTGTGAAGTTATGCATGGGTTCTCAATGGTGTGTGTGGGGTCGGCCCCCCTAATCCCCCATGTTGGTTGTTCAACGGTCAACTCTAATATATAGATCAGAGAGGATATCATCCATGTGCTTCATATGAATAACTTTCCCAAATAATCTTTATCTTTTTCAAAGGAAGACATCCTGTAATCCATTTCATAAGATGCTATTGGGAACCTACTCCCCCAGCATGTGAATTATCCCTACAGAGCGCAAGATCCCTGAGAAGGAGGAGCCCTGCACGCTGAGACACCAGGAAAGTAGGCTTTTAGATGATATTGTCTGCTTCTCATGGGATGACGGTGTCTACTGATCCTATTCAAGTGTGTAAAATGAGAGCCCCCTGGCAAGGATCAGCAGAAGGTCTTTTCTGCTGGGCCCTGGGCTCTTCCTTAAAGTGGGGAGGCCAAGAGCCTCAAGAAGGAAGGAAGGAAGGAAGGAAGGTGGGAGGGAGGGAGGGAGGGAGGGAGGGGAGGGTTTGCCCAGTGCCATCAGGCCCGTGTGTCACCCTAAAGAGAAGGGCAGCCATTGCCACTGCTGGAATCATGTCCCCATTTCCTGGGCAGGACATTCAAGAAGGCCTCCTCCTGTGTGTTTCGTGCATCACCTCGACGGTGCCCCCAGGAATAGTCACCGGAGGAAACTGTGCAGCTGAGCCAACCTGCCTGGGAACACGGCCTCCTTCCTTTAAGAAGTGGAAAACTCGCCCAGTGCTCTCTCTGTTGTTGTTTTTCCGGTCCTTATCCTTGTCCTTGTCGTCGGCGTCATCGTCGTTACTGTTGTTAACAAGTGAAAGATAGTGAGTCAGAAAGAGAAAAACAAATATTGTATATTCACACATATATGTGGACTGCAGAAAAATGGTACACATCAACTGGTGTGCAAGGCAGAAATAGAGACACAGATGTAGAGCACAAACATATGGACACCAAGTGGGGAAAGTGGGGAGGGTTGGGGGGGAATGAATTGGAAGATTGGGGTACCAAATTGTACACTCTAAATATATACAGTTTATTGTAAAACATAAAAAGAAAATAAGTTAAAAAAAGAAAAAGTGAATGATGCCTCCGTCTAGAGGAATACTTGGCAGTTATTATGTTCAGGACCATTTCTTTTTCGGCCATTGATGGAAAACTCCTTGGATCCTGTTAGCATTTATGGATTCAAGGAGTGCAGTTCTTCATAGGTTCTGTCACGTCGTTAGGAGGGGAATCCTCATCAAGTTGCTTCAACGAGGACTACGTGTCCTTCAGATGCGGAGGTGGAAACGAATGGTGCGCTGCGGGGCGGTGGGGGGGCGGGGGCGCGATGATAGGCACCCAGGACTCCTTCCCCCAGGCCTCCTTTTGTTCCCTCACTGCTTCCTGGAGAAGGGACACCACACCCCACCCCCACACACACACCCTCTAGGTGTGCTATTTGCTGTCCATAATTTCACGTGCCCTTTGGGCATGGCTGATAGAGACGGACATGAAGCAGCAGGACGGCAAGCTGGCACCTGGGCCTAGGGAAGTTTCACAAGTGAAATATCAGAACTGGAGCTGGGACAGACATGCCTCCCCTTCCCGGGGCCGGGGATGGGGGGGTGGGGTGCAGAAGCTGGGCTGGGGGAGCTGGAGACGAGGGGCACAGAGAGAGGCGGGGAAGGGAGGCCCCTCGTGGGCCTGGGAGAGACGGGGATCGGGGGCGGGGCGGTGGGGGGCAGGGGGCCACTGCTGACCAGCCTCGGTTCGGGTTCCCTGTCCCCCATCCTGCTGAGAACTTGCCTTTGCTTCCTGCCCTCAGGTGTGCGAGAGGAGCATGTTTCTTTTCAATAAAGACCAATACATTATGTCACACTGTGTTTGGTTTTGCTTGTTCATGTTCCAGACGAGGCCAAAGAACTCTCCCAGGGGAGGTGTGGGTACAAAGGATCTGACAGGATGGGAGGGTGCGGGTCCGTGCATGGGCCAAGAAATCCAGAAAATCTGTCGTAGCTGAGACTCAGGCCTTTTTCAGAAATAGGCCAAGAGAGTTCAGCTTTGACCATTCCCTGCCAAGTAGTCATCACAGGTGCTTCCTGGAAGGGATTGAGTTGCAGAAACCAGCGTGGCCCGCAGCCCTCAGGTCTCAGCCCGGCAGGCAGGCAGGCAGGCAGGCAGCGGCTACTGTCTGTTGGTCCCGCCCCACCCCGCCCCCGCCCCCGCCCCCGCCCCCGCCTGCTTCTCCACCGCTCGCTCCTTCCCAAGTCGCCAGGGGCCGATTATAAACCAGTGGAGGGGGGGGAGCGTGTGGGGGGCAGTGTCAGTGAAGAAGATTTGTAGATGTTAGGGTGGAAGCAACTTTAGCAGTTTGAAATGGCTGTGATGATGGGTGTTTGGTTCGACTTTCAGAGTGGCTCTCACAGAAACAGGCACCAGGATGGTTTCCATAGGAGCTGTGGTGGCCATGTCTCTAAAGTTTTCACCAAGTCCTCCAGCTTCGGTCTGTAGGGCTTCAGGCAAAGGGCCGTTTTCGTTGTCAGTGATGCCAAGTCAAAAGGGTGGGCTGGGCGAAAGTGGGAAACATTCATGGAGAGAGTTGTAGCCCGATATTGGGGGCAACTTGAAAGACTTCAGGATCCAGTCCGGTTTTCAGGTGAAAAGCAGCACCCTAAGGAAAATGAATAGCACCAGAATCTCATATCCACAAGTGTGTATTCCCGTTTTATGGAAACGTAACGTGGGCCTCTAAGGAACGCATGCAAGTGACTCTCTTGCCAAAGAAATAAGGAGCCTCACGGAGAGTTTCTGAATTCTGGACGGAGCAGGTAGGGAGAAAAAGAGAAGTGATTCCATTTTGCTGACAAGGGTACAAGTCACCAAATGGATGTCCAACTTTTAAAATAAATTGGGTTTTGTTTGTTTTCATTTTCCCTTGTAGCTGGCAAAGAAAAGATTTCACAATCCGTCCTGTTCTCTCTCTCTCTCTCTCTCACTCAGGTTAGGAGATTCTTTTCTGTTTGAAATAATTGAAGCATTTATAATGTCGTGCAGTTTCAGGTGTACAGCACAGTGATTTAGATAGAAAGATAGGTAGATAGATAGATGATAGATAGATAGATAGATAGATAGATAGATATAGATAGATTCTGTTTCAGATTTTTTTTCTCTTATAGGTTATTACAAAGTATTGAGTATAGTTTCCTGTGCCAAGTCGTAAGAGCTTGTTGATTATCCACTTTATGTATAGGAATGTGTATATGTTCATCCCAAGCTCCTAAGGTATCCGCACCCTGCCCCCCACCCCGGCTTCCCCAATCAGTCCTATTGTAGACAAGTAGTCATACACACACTATCATCCTAGCCCTCAGTTCATTCAGCCCCACGTAGGTCACTCTTTCTTCTCGGAGTCCAGTTTTCCCATCGGCCGTGTCAATCTTGCCTGATGATTGAGTGTGACTGGAAAAGTGATGGTCCCAAGAAGTTTGCAAGAGCTTTTGTGAAGGCTCATAGGACTTGCCCAGCGAAGTGGGTGCCTTGGTCACTGCAGGCTGTGGAAGGTATACCCAAAGTGGCAAACACAATTTTTTTTTAACCGTCTCTATGCCATGGTGAGGACAGAAGGCTTGCAGCAAGGGGAGGCTTCAACCCACATGGAAACCATACTCACCGTCACAGGAACGTTTGGAGGACCCATACTACGTGGCAGTGGAGTGAAGTCCAGTGGCCGGGGTTCAGGGGTTCCTGAGAGAGGAGGTCTGACGCCTCTGGGGACAAAGAGAATTGTTCTCTCCCAGGGTTACAAGCATGACAGGTCAGCCATTGCAGGTAACCTGTAGAAATCTTCCCACCAGCATCTATTTACAATTGGAGCCATTCTAAATGCACCAAGGTGGGTGGCGGAATGTGGGGGGAGGCGGGGAGAAGGGGGGGAGGTTCCCCGGGAAGCCTGAGACATGGAGACCCAGTGGCCGGCCGGGCTGCTGCCCCTCTGTGGGGTCTGCTGTCCCTCTCTGGGGTCTGCTGTATCCCTGACCCTCTGTTGAATGGACAGAATGGGCGTGTCATGCCCCACTCATCACCTCCCCTTCGGGCCCACAGAGGCGCTTCCGTGAGCTGCCTGCACCCCCCTCCAGTCGGCTGGAGGGGAGGGAGTCTGCGGTATGGGTAAGCACACGGCCCACGGGAGCGTTCGCGGCCAGGGCCGGGGCACGACCTCGGTAGGCTTGCTGCCCTCGGGCTCGCCCCTCGGGCCCTCGAGGGGGAGCACGCCCAAGATGCGTGACACAGCCCCCTCTCTCACAGGCCCCGGCCCCCACGATCGCTCCCACGCCCGCGCGCAGCCCCCCACGTAGCGGGGGCCACACGGGGCGTGCGCTCAGCCAAGCTCAGCACCCCGCGGCACGCCGCTGAGGACCAGCACAACGAGGCGGCCCCTGACCCCACCGCCGGGGGGGGAACAGGCGGACGCACCACCCTTACTGTCTCGACCCCCCCCAAGAGAGAGCCGCTCACGGCACATGCCACGGTGGCAGAGACCCGAGGGACACGCTGGGAAAGGGGAACAACACCACCGCTCGGCCTCGGGCACCTGAGGGACGACCTGGAGCGCTCCAGGAGCACCACGGAGGGCCAGGCGAGGCACGCTCGCACACCGACGGGGGCGCGCAGCGTGGCGGCGGGGCGGCCCTCCCCGTCGCGGGGAGGGCCGCTCGCGAGGCGTACGCCAAGGAGGCAAAGCGAGAGCGTCTGCTGCGTCCGAGGACCCCGGTCCCCGCGCCCACGCTGGGAGGCGGGGGCGGGAGACCGCGGGTTCAGGGCCGGAGGCCGCACCCCTGCCTTCCGCACACCCCGGCAGGTGGGGCGGAAGAGAGGCGAGGAGCCCGCGGACAGAACGAGAAGAGCGGTCCCGTCCCCCAGGAACGTCCGTCCCTCGTCTGGCATGGCTTAGGCCCAGCCCGGCGGAGCGTGGCACCACCACATCAATCGGTTGACCCACCCAGCCTAAAGCCACGGCGGGAGAGGCCCGCAGGGGAGGCACGGCGAGGACCCGTCACACTGAGGCCCGCTTCCGCCTCACCGGCGCCCCTTCCTCTCGGGCAAGAGCAGCCAACCACCCCAGGACGAGAACGCCTGACACGGGGCACAGAGCCTGTGGGGTGGGGTCGTGCCGGCCACTCACCACCGGGTGCCTGCAGCGGGGGCAGCGCACAGGGTCGAGCACCCAACGCCACCTGGCCCCGCCGCCCTCGGGCTCAGCCAGCGGCCGGAGGCGGCACCGCGGGTCGGGGCAGCCGGACGCGCACGCAAGAGCCGGCACGCAGGCCCAAGCAGGCAGCTCAAGTGGCAAGGACCGAGCCGGTCATCAGACAGCCGCCCCCAGCCCGGAGTCCTGCCCGCGTCCGGAGCCCCAGCGTCTATCGGCGACAGACGCAGAAGAACACCGTGTCAGCACCTATCTGGTGGCAAAAAGGCCCCATTTCCGGCGAAAAAAATCATCGCGCCCGACAGCGGGGCCCACCCACGAGGTTCACGGGGGCCCCCGGAACCTCGGTCCGGCCACCTGCCCCCAACACTTCCCCATCCACACTTGCCCCGGAGCGCCCGAGGCCACCTGGTCGACCCGGGGATGGAGGGGTGGCAGAGTGGGCCGGGGACACGGGGGAGAGGGAGCGGGCTGGGGACGCCCTCCCCGGTCCCCCCACGCGGGCAGGGACTGGTCCATCCGAGTCTCCGGGCCAGGACTTGGTTCCAAGAAAGAAACTCAGCACCCCTCCAAGCCGCCTCCGATGAGCAGGCCCCATGAGGGACCACGCCCGGGCCCAGGAGCCCCTCCCCAGGCCACCCAGTAGGGCTCGCGCCAGTCCCCAAATCCCGGCCCGGACTCGGGGTGGAGGGCGGAGGGGGGAGACAAAGTCGCGTCCGATGACCGGGACCCACGCGGGCACGCTGACAGGCCGGGTGCACCCTCGCCGGCCACGTCTCCGGACCCATCGGGACTTGAACCCATTTCTCCAGGGAGACGCCCGGAGCCCACGGGGCAACGCACCCAGGCCCGGGCCAGCCTCTCCGGGTCACTGCTGGCGGCCCAGGCCGGTCCTCACCTCTGGAGTCCGGCTCGGAAAACCATCGGTCCGAAAGAATCTGACGACTGGGACGCACGCGCGTCCACCACCGAGCCCGTGGCGGCCTCCACCGGCCTCAACGCTCGGCCCGAGCCTGTCCCCACCTCCGGAGCGGGACGCGGGGGCACCGGGAAGGGAGGTGGGGGGGGTCGGGGAACAAACGCTCCCAAGGGCGGCCCAGGAGAAGGCCGGGCCACCAAGTCCCAGGCGCTCCGGGCGCGGCAGACCCTCTCCTCTCCCACCGCGGCGGCACGACCCAACATGGGTTCCCGCAGCCGGAGGGGCACGGGCGCATGCTGATCGACCCGGCCAGGCGGCCCCTCCGCCCCGGCTCGGGAGCGCGGCGGCAGTCACAGCCCCATAGATCTGCAGGCCCAATCTCAGGCGACAGCAGGAGGTGCCTACGCCTCGGCGCCACCGGGGCTGCCAGCACCAGCGTGGCTCGCCTCCCGGAACTCTGCTTCGGGCCCGGCGGCTGAGTCACAGCCCTCGACAAGGTCGCCGGAGCTCCGGAGGGAAGGGACAATATAAAAGCGGCCGCCAGGTGGCGCCCGACAACCGGCTCGAACGTCCCCGGGCCGGATCCCGGTCGCCGGCCGGCCACCGAGGACGCCGGAGCGCCAGGCTGCCCAAACGCCCGAGCTCCTCCCGGAGCGGGGCGGGCGTCCCGCGCGGACCCAAGGGGTCCGCCTCGGAGCTAGCTCCCTGCCCGACACGACACGACACGCCACGGCGCGTCCCGATCCCCGGCAGCACACGGGGGCGGGGGTAGCTGGCAAGATGCCGCCGGGAGGCTGCCTGGAAGGGGACGCGATTCCAGGCCATGGGGGGGCGCGGGGAATTCCACGGAGACGCCCACAGTGCCACAAGCGAGATCCCCAGCTCCCCGGAGGGTGAGAGGGAGGGAGGGAGGGAGGGAGGGAAGGCGGGGACCAGCGAAACGAAACCAGGCAAGCGCTCCGAGAACGACGCAGGAATTCATCCCTTCTGGCACGGAGAAGGGCTTTGGAAAGCTGACACGCAGAGCCCAGAAGCTAGAAACGAAAGTAAACATACACTCTGGCCCCACACAAATGGAAACAAACATCTATTTCCGCACAGACCGCGACAAAGTCCAAAGAGAACACATGGGTGTGTGGGTGGGGAACACGCCCTTGAGGTCAGAACGTGGATTTCAAAACGGACTGACCACAGTCACCGGCGGGCGGGGGCAGGGGCGGGGGCGGGGGGGCGGGGAGCAGCGTGTCAACAGCCATCCACTAAAGAAACCGCGTTCCAGGACATCTACACAATGCAACGTGGTGAGTGTGCGTGCGTGCGTGCGTGCGCGCGCGCACACGCGCGTGCGTGTGAGAGAGAGATTTACAGCAAAGGTTCACAGTGACCTGTCGTCCCACCAAAATCAAACCAAGCCAAACTACCAAAAAGTCAAAGTCAAGCTCTGGGACTGCTGTGGCCCTTCAAGGAGTACGTAAAGGCACACACATATGTACGTGTATGCACACGTGTACACGTACAGACACACACACGTGTACACGTACACACACACACGCATCTGAAAACCTCAAGCATATCCCATAAGAGGTTCCTGTCCAAAACAGAGCAAGGCCTCATGCAACGCAGCCCCCCAGAACAAGCAACCCGATGGGGAAAGCGGGCAGGAGGCCTGAACAGAGCAGACCAAGACCAGGCATTTTCATCCACAAGGAAACAAAGCCAGAAAAAACCAACAGAAAACAATGCCCACAAAGGAAACAAAGCAACAAGGACGACGACCCCCACCACTCCAACAGCAACCGCAACACAGTTTTCCACTGTCAACAAAGCAACCAACAGTACCTTTCTTGGGGGGTGGGGGCGGGGACAAAACCAAAAGCCAAAGGAAACCTTTCCCTGAAATACAAGAAACAACTGGGGCTGCCTAGCTGGCGCACTGCTTAAGAATCCGCCCGCCACTGCAGGGGACACGGGTTCGATCCCTGCTCCAGGAAGGTCCCACATGCCGCAGAGCATTGAAGCCCGTGAGCCACAACGACTGAGCCCATGTGCTGCAACTCCTGAAGCCCCCGTGCCTGGAGCCCGTGCTCCGCACCAAGAGAAGCCACTGGCAATGAGGAGCCTGCGCACCACAACGAAGGGGAGCCCCCACTCACCGCAACGGAAAGAAAGCCCACGCACAGCAAAAAAAGACCCAACGCAGCCCATCAAATACAGAACAATTTTTTTTTTTAAATGGAGGGTATGATAAAAAGCGCTGGCATTTCTCTGCACAAGCATACACGGCCAGGCCCAGGATCTGGAATCACGACAGCAAGTTCCAAACGGCAGAGGAAAGTGGCTCCTGACGGGACACCTATTTTTCACGCTGAGAGAGACCACCACCATGTCATGCTGGAGGACTCAGAGATATCACCTGGTGCCTGACAGAATGGCTCCCCGACAACAGATGACACTACGGAAAACAGCACAGAAGTCCCTGAAAGCACTGCACCAACAACTACCACGTGACCCAGCAACTCCACTACGTGCCCACCGAGGGGGTGAGGGTGACACATACACACACGTGTATGTGTATCCACACCTATCCCTATGTAGCCATAGTTAGGGACATACCGATAGCACTCTCTGTGTGCATACGTCTCTACCTAGTCACACACAGGCGCACACACGTTTATGACTCAACCCTACCAGGGAATGAGGTCTTGCCATCCGCGGAAACATGGAGAGACCCAGAGGGCATTGCACTACACAAGATACCTCAGGTCGCGAGACTATCATGTCTGTGAAGAACGTGCACAGCAATACACACACATGAACACAAAGAAGGAACCGTAAACAGGTTCATCGACACCTAAAAGGAACAAATGGGGGGTGGCCAGAGGAGGGAGGGAGGGGGGAAGAGGGAGACGAGTGCAATAGGTGAGGGAGAGGAAGCGGTGCCCACTTCTAGTTATGAAATAAACAACGCACTCGCAGGATGTCATGTACAGCAGGCGGAATAGAGTCCATCCTACTGTCATGACATCGAATGGTGACAGATAGTAACGAGACTTATCACGGAGATCCCTGGGTCATGTGTAAACATAGCCACTCGCTAGGGTATACACCTGAAAACCAATATACTCTTGTCAGTCTGTTAGACTTCAATTTTAAAAGGGCGGGGGGAGGAGGGAGGGAGGGGGGAGGGGGGCAGAGAAAGGAGGAAGAGGAAGAGGAGGGTGGTGGGGGAGGAGGAGGGGGAGGAGGAGGAGGAGGAGGAGGAGGAGGAGGAGGAGGAAAAAGATGGCTTGCCTTGAAGAAATCAACAAAAGGAAAGAGCGAGAGAGACAGAGACAGAGGCAGAGAGAGACGCGAGATCAAGACTGGACACTCAGGTGACTGCAAGAGTTAAGGGAGATTAAGACAAGAAACAAACTCCCAACAGTAGTTTGGTAAGTCCAAAATCAAGATTTGGATATCATGCTGGCATCAAGCACCAACCCTTCTAAATGGACACAAAGACACACAGGCCTCCCTCACTTGGGGCCGGGGGGGGGGGGGGGGGGGTCCTCAGGACCAGGAAATGACCATGCAAGTGGAAGCTGGAAAAGGCAACCTTGTTCATCCACGGCGGAAACATACCATGGTCCCACAGCATTCAAAACATTGTATCAAAACATGTACAAACGGCTCTTCCTCACTCCCAATGAAAACTGCAGAGAACGTCCAAAACAGCCAACGTATGATTTGCTTAGTAGATTGTCATGGAGAGCCTCGACCAGAAAGCATCGCTTTCGGTTTGTAACATCATAGGAACAGCAGTCTCAACAGCGCTTGCCTTCTTGGCACAGTATCATTTCTACGCCTGGATACACAGTCCTACTTTGGGGTGGGGGGGGTGGGGGTGAGGGAGCCCTGCCAGCAGTTCCTATTTTTCAAAGCAGACCTCTTCCCCCTCCCCCCAACCACCACCACCATTTTTCTTATTTTTTTTCTCTTTCCTCTGGTCTCAGGTTCTGCCCAATCCAGTCCACTGGCCTCCATCCCAGGCCACTGTGGGCTGTGTGTACAGATTTGCAAGATGAAGACAGTTCTCCCCAGAGAACCGGGCAGCCGCCCGGCTGAGATCTAAAAACCGATCTGCTCATGCAGTTCCACTTTTTCTTTTTCTCTTTTAAATGGGCTTCTTTCTGTCAAGGAGAAGATTTCCAAATCAAAAGGAGACTGAAAGATTTCTAGGTTCCACAGCTTCAGGATTCCATGGATCGGGGGTGTCAAAAAGTCTGTGCAGGGCCTTCAGTAAAGGCCGTCTTTCTCAGCGCACACAAGTCAACCCGAGACCAAGGCAACCTGAGGGCAAAACCCCTCGCTTGATTTCATTTCTCCCATTAGGCCCCGAACATCAGAGCGCGTGTGACAGAGAGAGAGAGAGAGAGAGAGAGAGAGAGAGAAACCCCACAAAAGAGAAACAAACGAAAACCCCAGCAAAGGTTCCATACATTGTTCGCCAGGATTGGAAGTGATGAGGTTGTTGTGGGGGAGGGGGAGAATATGCGGAGGGCACTTGGAAACCTCGCGGTTGCAGCCAGCAGGTGCTGACAGATACGTTTTTGAAAGCGGCTGGCGGCGCCCTTGAGCTTCCTACGGTTCTGACCATACCCGTTCTCAGGGAGGTGGCTGTGGAGCCCAGGATAGGCCACGCCAAAATGCACCTCCGTGGCACAGTGATCATTTGGCGTGACGGTGACCTCAAGCAGGCGGCCAACACAAGAGGGACCCTCGGGCTCTCCTTTGTGTCTCCCTGAAAGCGAGACATCCATCTCTCTCTCGGGTGAAAGGCGCACTCCCTGCATCCGCACCTGGAGTTAGGAGGACGCTCCGATCCCCAAAGTAGGGAATTCATTGGGGCCGAGAAGCCTAGGGAGACAAACACTGTGACTTCTTTCAGGGACCCCCCCAAGCCCAAACTCTGTTTAGATTCTTCCTTCCCTCAGGGCACACCCGAAAGCTAAGTCTCTCGGTCTGATCCCTGTCTCACACATGTACTGTCCCTTGGTCTACACAGTCGAAAAGCTGCCCGCCTCAGCCACTTCTCAGGGCTAGAAGGTAAAACAACAACAACAACAACAACAACAACAACAACAAACGAACACGTGTTCCCGCTCCCGCTTCCTCTATCCGCCTGCCTTGAGTCCATGTTAGGATGAGTCCAGCCACGAGGACTCAAGGGGGGCAGAGGGGGAGATTTCCCCCTCCCCCAAACAGGAAGGCGTCTGGAACTCTCTTCCCAGTGGCCACCCGGCTCAACTCTGGGTGCCTGAACCCTAGTTTGCCTCCTTTCGATTTTTAAATGCTCTTCCCTGGGTTAGAATCACAAGGAGAGATGCTCACGCGTGTATGTCTTCCAAGTTTTACGTGACATGGGGCAGCCCTCCTAAGAAAGCAAAGAAAGACTCAGAGAAGTGGCAACACCTACAATCTCTTCGGCTCTGCTGAGGAGAGGGAGGAAATCTGGGAAAGTAACTATACTATGGCCCGGGCTGGCGGGCGCCGGGGGTGGGGGTGGGGGGGGCGGGGGAGAGTTAAGGGAGCTAAAGGAGGATGAGATTTCTTAGAAACTCATTCTTAGGCACAGACACATTGGAGGGATGCGGGACCCCACCTCTTCTTTTCCCTTGTGTTGGGAAGATCATTTGGCTCCTGCCAGCTGGGGTTTCATTCCCCCATGAATCATCAGGCGAGTGCTCTGGAGAAAAGAGCGAGAGCACAGGTCAGGCGAACATGGAGAAGATGGCTGCCGGATGCCCGGGGCCACACGGATGTCTTCGGGGGCACAGGCACGTCCACGATCTGTGGACCATGTCTACGGCAGATTGGGTGTGTAGGTCATTTTGAACAGGCTCCCATCCACCTGCCCTCATTGGGGTCCTGTCTCCAGCTCCCCTGAGCGGTGCCGTCACGGCTAGGTGAAGACAGGGCTCCTCCAGGGGCGGGCCCGTGCCAGAGAAAGGGAGACGGCAGTGAAGTCATCGAGCTTCGGGTACTTCTACCAGAGTGACTCTCCTTCATCAAGTCCCCGGCAGGTGGAGGGACACGTCTTTCTGACACAGTGGGGCCAGGGGAGGCTTAGAAAAAGGCTTCTGACAACCGCACCATCAAGTATGAGCTCTCCGTTTCCTTGACGGAAGAGTCCCCCACTTTCCCAAGTGGTAGAGCTAGGAACAGGCCCTTCGGGTCCCATCTTACACGTGAGAATGACATGCTGACTTTACTCCTCTTCAAGGCGGAGTTTGTAAAAGGTCAGCCCTGGAGGAAGGACCCAGCTTGCCAGTCCTCTCATGCTATCATCCAAGCCAAGGAGAGCCGTGCCAGAGCTCCACGGAAGGAATACGGCGATCGGCTGCCTTTGGAGAAGATGGCTCTGTGAGCAGCAGCATGGAAACCAACCGAGAAGCAGGGGCCACTCTAGAGGCCAGCAGGGTCCTTAGGGGCCCAGCCAGGCCAGGCCAGGCCAGGATGGAGAGAGGGGATGGAGCCGGACCTTTGAGGCCCTAGCCTCCACAGCACCTGGGATTCTGCTGGGATTCTTGAGAAACTCGCTCCACATTCTAGAAGGGCCTGCGTGTAACAAAGATACGAAGCCATACTTTCCTTAAAGAGCACCTGCCCTCAGGAAGTGGCACTCAGCACGCTCGCTGGTGATGGGCCAGACACACCCATAGACACTCAGGTTCCAGGGAAAAGCTTTGCTCAGCTCTTTCTCCCCTTCCGTCCTCAAAACACAAAGCCATCGCTTCCGGATACCAGGGAAGCTCTCAGGTAGGTTGTGCTGGGGCGGGCGCCAACTAGAACTGTGAAGAGGGGAGATCGGAGCCGCAGAAGCTCTGGGGCCCCGAGGAAAGACGCCGCCGATCCACCTCTCGCACCTTCCTCTCAGCGGGAGGGCCAGGGACTCTCCCTCCGCACAGGATCCTGGCCACATACGAGGGAGGGCCCACACCCACTTTCCTGCTCCTCTTTGCTTGGGGTGGGTTCAGAGACACTGGACTCGGCTCATCCCTCTCCACAGCGGCTCGTCCCTCTCCACAGCCGTGCACGGCAGGCAGCAGAGCAGAAGAACAAGAGCCGGCATCGTCCACCGTTCCCAGAGCTGCTCCATTCCCGTCCACGCGCATCCGGATGGGGCGCACAGACAGGGTGCTCGTCCTGAGGTCACCGTGTCGCTCCAGGTGCGGATTCCCGAGATGGTGACATCTCGGTCGAGGAGACCGTCCCCTGTGAGACCACAGGCTTGGCAGTATTGGCGAGAGCATGCTTCGTGGGCCATCTGCAATTCCATGTCACCGGAAACATACCGTGTCAAACTTGTGCTCGGCCTCCAAGTCAAAGGGCTGCCTGAGGACTTTGACCGACAATTCCAGTTGCTCCTGGCCTAAGAGACACAACTTCTCCCAAGGAAACAAACCGTAACACAATGGAAAGTCTGACCTACCTCAAGACGCGTGTTTGACGTGGCACGGCCATGTCTGGAGGCTCATGTGACTTCCATGCGGGGGCAGCCTGGGAACCGCCTTTCTGAGTCTCCCCCTCCCCGTGCGACCCCAGGGTAGGGCTGGTGCAAAGAGAACGCTGGATGGGATGTAGGCATTGGAAGTGAAGCCACAGCCAAGGCTCTCTGCAGGCTGTCGCCATCCCACATGGTGACAGGTGGGCACAGAGGTGCAGGGTGGAAGGCTGTCCATCCCCACACACACACACACACACACACCCGCCGCACTGCGTCTGGCTAGTGTTCCCAGCTGGTGCCCCCTGGACGACAGTGACCCAGGCCACTCCTGGCTGCCTGGCCGCAGATCCACCGAGGGACAGCTGTGCCTTCCCCCGAGTCTCTCCATGTCTCCCCTGTGGCCCCGCACATCGGTGGCTACCTTTCCCTGCGGGCGCTGACAGCTCCATCGGCACTGCCACCTCCGCCACTGCCACCGGGCACTCAGAGGACTGAGAGCCACAGCCTTCCCTCCCCTCCCCTCCCCTCCCCTCCTCCGCAGCCCAGCCCAGCCCTGCCCTGCCCAGCTGCTCCCAGGCCTCTGGAAGGTCCAGTTCCTAGAACGAGGTCTTCATTCCTGTGACTCCCACGGTGTCTCTGTTTCCATGACACAGACCGGCTATGTTGTCCCGACAGTAGGACACACACAGAAACCCTGTGTGAAAATCATGAGGCTGACAGCATCATTAGTCATCTGAGACAGAAAATCAATAAAGATATCGTATTAAATACACATAATTATAGGTAGGGGTGTGTGTTTGTGTGTGTGTGTGTGTGTGTGTCTGTCTGTCTGTCTGTCTGTCTGTCTGTATCTCACTGCAGCATTCACACAAGCATTGCCAGCCAAGCAGAACCTCAGGTCTCTGTGATAATTGTCCCTGGGGATGTTCTGCCGACTGTCACGCAGAGACCGTCGTTGTACGGAGACACAGGTAAAGACGTGTGTTTGTCAAGACAGGAGAATACAGAAAACACATCCTATTTCACAGGGATGAACTAGTGTCATGATGCCAACCTCGGAACATGGGCACACGTTCATGCTCCTGGCCAGGCCCTGCAAGCATTAGGGGACCATCGCTTCTGTCCTTGTATGGGCCGCTCACTGCACTGAGTTCTTAGTCACCTCACGTAGCCCTCACCGCAAATCCACACCTTGAACATGGTCCTCCTTCCTCATCGCCACCGCCACCACGTTGCTCCTGGTCTCTTTAAACGCGCACGCGTCCCTGGTGGGTGGGGTAAGGAGCCAGCTCCCCCCACCCCACCCCACTCCGGTGCCTGCCTGCCTGCCTGCCTGCCTGCCTGCCTGCCTGCATGCATGCGTGCGTGGAGTAGAAGCAGGGAATGTTCTGTCGTTCCCCCTTCCCAACCCGCGAACGAAGGAAACCTTCGTGTATCTTTCTATACTTTATGTGCTGTCGCCTACATGTGTTCCCCCATTTTTCTTTATCCACAAGAGCTCCCTGCAGTCCCCACTCTCTGTATGAACGGCATTCACACACATCCAAAGTGAATTTATTTCAGCTTCTATCGGGTGGCATATCCAGATAGATCCTTTAGGTCAGGAAGCACAGAAACACAGCCAAGTCGAGTGAGTGCTGAACCAGAGTCATTTAGGAATCCTATGAGGTGACCAGTGTGGAAGGAGCATGTGTTCCAAGGCACTTCTTTTGATGTCTTAGGTTTACCTAGCCAGCAATGCAGATCCCATGAAAGTGGCCAGAGATCTTTTCTCCATAGGCTCTCCTGTTACGGAATGCAAGTGTGTTCCCGCACCCACGGACGACACACAGTGAGGCCAAACAAGGGGACACGTCAGAGTTTGGGGCAGGGGAAGGTTTCTAGCATGGCCGAGCAAGGGGAGGGTGGGAATCTTTCTTTTCCAGAAAAGTTAGAACTTCTCTCAAGTTGCATGGGCCCAGAAAATGCTTTCTCCTCTTCGATCATCAGTCAAGGAAAGGTAGCACCTGGTTTTTCACGAGGAGATTTTCTTCCTAATTCCAGTTATCTTATAAAATAAAGAAGAAAAATTCTGTTAATGTTTCACATAAGCGTCCAGGACTATTTCACTTCCATGATTTGAAGAAATGTTATTTTCTCTCTGACTGACACTGTCCTTGAAGGACCAAGCTAAACTTCTAAGGAGCCAAATTCCAAATCATTTTGAGACTAGGAAATACAAAGTGTAGTGTCATAGATTGATTGATCGATCCATTGATTTCATCAGACAGCAGTCGTCACTTCTAAGATTATTCGAACACCACTAACTCTTGTGTAACAAAGTTGAGATGTCTGCACTCGAGCACGCACACGCACGCACGCGTGTGTGTGTGTGTGTGACTCATAAGGGGATGTTTTCCATAGCTGTGCACTATGGCACTGCAGGATCTCTGGTTGCTGAGTACTCAGAGGTGCAAGCCCCGATACAGAGCTTGGACTGTGAAGTTATGCATGGGTTCTCAATGGTGTGTGTGGGGTCGGCCCCCCTAATCCCCCATGTTGGTTGTTCAACGGTCAACTCTAATATATAGATCAGAGAGGATATCATCCATGTGCTTCATATGAATAACTTTCCCAAATAATCTTTATCTTTTTCAAAGGAAGACATCCTGTAATCCATTTCATAAGATGCTATTGGGAACCTACTCCCCCAGCATGTGAATTATCCCTACAGAGCGCAAGATCCCTGAGAAGGAGGAGCCCTGCACGCTGAGACACCAGGAAAGTAGGCTTTTAGATGATATTGTCTGCTTCTCATGGGATGACGGTGTCTACTGATCCTATTCAAGTGTGTAAAATGAGAGCCCCCTGGCAAGGATCAGCAGAAGGTCTTTTCTGCTGGGCCCTGGGCTCTTCCTTAAAGTGGGGAGGCCAAGAGCCTCAAGAAGGAAGGAAGGAAGGAAGGAAGGTGGCAGGGAGGGAGGGAGGGAGGGGAGGGTTTGCCCAGTGCCATCAGGCCCGTGTGTCACCCTAAAGAGAAGGGCAGCCATTGCCACTGCTGGAATCATGTCCCCATTTCCTGGGCAGGACATTCAAGAAGGCCTCCTCCTGTGTGTTTCGTGCATCACCTCGACGGTGCCCCCAGGAATAGTCACCGGAGGAAACTGTGCAGCTGAGCCAACCTGCCTGGGAACACGGCCTCCTTCCTTTAAGAAGTGGAAAACTCGCCCAGTGCTCTCTCTGTTGTTGTTTTTCCGGTCCTTATCCTTGTCCTTGTCGTCGGCGTCATCGTCGTTACTGTTGTTAACAAGTGAAAGATAGTGAGTCAGAAAGAGAAAAACAAATATTGTATATTCACACATATATGTGGACTGCAGAAAAATGGTACACATCAACTGGTGTGCAAGGCAGAAATAGAGACACAGATGTAGAGCACAAACATATGGACACCAAGTGGGGAAAGTGGGGAGGGTTGGGGGGGAATGAATTGGAAGATTGGGGTACCAAATTGTACACTCTAAATATATACAGTTTATTGTAAAACATAAAAAGAAAATAAGTTAAAAAAAGAAAAAGTGAATGATGCCTCCGTCTAGAGGAATACTTGGCAGTTATTATGTTCAGGACCATTTCTTTTTCGGCCATTGATGGAAAACTCCTTGGATCCTGTTAGCATTTATGGATTCAAGGAGTGCAGTTCTTCATAGGTTCTGTCACGTCGTTAGGAGGGGAATCCTCATCAAGTTGCTTCAACGAGGACTACGTGTCCTTCAGATGCGGAGATGGAAACGAATGGTGCGCTGCGGGGCGGTGGGGGGGCGGGGGCGCGATGATAGGCACCCAGGACTCCTTCCCCCAGGCCTCCTTTTGTTCCCTCACTGCTTCCTGGAGAAGGGACACCACACCCCACCCCCACACACACACCCTCTAGGTGTGCTATTTGCTGTCCATAATTTCACGTGCCCTTTGGGCATGGCTGATAGAGACGGACATGAAGCAGCAGGACGGCAAGCTGGCACCTGGGCCTAGGGAAGTTTCACAAGTGAAATATCAGAACTGGAGCTGGGACAGACATGCCTCCCCTTCCCGGGGCCGGGGATGGGGGGGTGGGGTGCAGAAGCTGGGCTGGGGGAGCTGGAGACGAGGGGCACAGAGAGAGGCGGGGAAGGGAGGCCCCTCGTGGGCCTGGGAGAGACGGGGATCAGGGGGCGGGGCGGTGGGGGGCAGGGGGCCACTGCTGACCAGCCTCGGTTCGGGTTCCCTGTCCCCCATCCTGCTGAGAACTTGCCTTTGCTTCCTGCCCTCAGGTGTGCGAGAGGAGCATGTTTCTTTTCAATAAAGACCAATACATTATGTCACACTGTGTTTGGTTTTGCTTGTTCATGTTCCAGACGAGGCCAAAGAACTCTCCCAGGGGAGGTGTGGGTACAAAGGATCTGACAGGATGGGAAGGTGCGGGTCCGTGCATGGGCCAAGAAATCCAGAAAATCTGTCGTAGCTGAGACTCAGGCCTTTTTCAGAAATAGGCCAAGAGAGTTCAGCTTTGACCATTCCCTGCCAAGTAGTCATCACAGGTGCTTCCTGGAAGGGATTGAGTTGCAGAAACCAGCGTGGCCCGCAGCCCTCAGGTCTCAGCCCGGCAGGCAGGCAGGCAGGCAGGCAGCGGCTACTGTCTGTTGGTCCCGCCCCACCCCGCCCCCGCCCCCGCCCCCGCCTGCTTCTCCACCGCTAGCTCCTTCCCAAGTCGCCAGGGGCCGATTATAAACCAGTGGAGGGGGGGAGTGTGTGGGGGGCGGTGTCAGTGAAGAAGATTTGTAGATGTTAGGGTGGAAGCAACTTTAGCAGTTTGAAATGGCTGTGATGATGGGTGTTTGGTTCAACTTTCAGAGTGGCTCTCACAGAAACAGGCACCAGGATGGTTTCCATAGGAGCTGTGGTGGCCATGTCTCTAAAGTTTTCACCAAGTCCTCCAGCTTCGGTCTGTAGGGCTTCAGGCAAAGGGCCGTTTTCGTTGTCAGTGATGCCAAGTCAAAAGGGTGGGCTGGGCGAAAGTGGGAAACATTCATGGAGAGAGTTGTAGCCCGATATTGGGGGCAACTTGAAAGACTTCAGGATCCAGTCCGGTTTTCAGGTGAAAAGCAGCACCCTAAGGAAAATGAATAGCACCAGAATCTCATATCCACAAGTGTGTATTCCCGTTTTATGGAAACGTAACGTGGGCCTCTAAGGAACGCATGCAAGTGACTCTCTTGCCAAAGAAATAAGGAGCCTCACGGAGAGTTTCTGAATTCTGGACGGAGCAGGTAGGGAGAAAAAGAGAAGTGATTCCATTTTGCTGACAAGGGTACAAGTCACCAAATGGATGTCCAACTTTTAAAATAAATTGGGTTTTGTTTGTTTTCATTTTCCCTTGTAGCTGGCAAAGAAAAGATTTCACAATCCGTCCTGTTCTCTCTCTCTCTCTCTCTCACTCAGGTTAGGAGATTCTTTTCTGTTTGAAATAATTGAAGCATTTATAATGTCGTGCAGTTTCAGGTGTACAGCACAGTGATTTAGATAGAAAGATAGGTAGATAGATAGATGATAGATAGATAGATAGATAGATAGATATAGATAGATTCTGTTTCAGATTTTTTTTCTCTTATAGGTTATTACAAAGTATTGAGTATAGTTTCCTGTGCCAAGTCGTAAGAGCTTGTTGATTATCCACTTTATGTATAGGAATGTGTATATGTTCATCCCAAGCTCCTAAGGTATCCGCACCCTGCCCCCCACCCCGGCTTCCCCAATCAGTCCTATTGTAGACAAGTAGTCATACACACACTATCATCCTAGCCCTCAGTTCATTCAGCCCCACGTAGGTCACTCTTTCTTCTCGGAGTCCAGTTTTCCCATCGGCCGTGTCAATCTTGCCTGATGATTGAGTGTGACTGGAAAAGTGATGGTCCCAAGAAGTTTGCAAGAGCTTTTGTGAAGGCTCATAGGACTTGCCCAGCGAAGTGGGTGCCTTGGTCACTGCAGGCTGTGGAAGGTATACCCAAAGTGGCAAACACAATTTTTTTTTAACCGTCTCTATGCCATGGTGAGGACAGAAGGCTTGCAGCAAGGGGAGGCTTCAACCCACATGGAAACCATACTCACCGTCACAGGAACGTTTGGAGGACCCATACTACGTGGCAGTGGAGTGAAGTCCAGTGGCCGGGGTTCAGGGGTTCCTGAGAGAGGAGGTCTGACGCCTCTGGGGACAAAGAGAATTGTTCTCTCCCAGGGTTACAAGCATGACAGGTCAGCCATTGCAGGTAACCTGTAGAAATCTTCCCACCAGCATCTATTTACAATTGGAGCCATTCTAAATGCACCAAGGTGGGTGGCGGAATGTGGGGGGAGGCGGGGAGAAGGGGGGGAGGTTCCCCGGGAAGCCTGAGACATGGAGACCCAGTGGCCGGCCGGGCTGCTGCCCCTCTCTGGGGTCTGCTGTCCCTCTCTGGGGTCTGCTGTAGCCCTGACCCTCTGTTGAATGGACAGAATGGGCGTGTCATGCCCCACTCAACACCTCCCCTTCGGGCCCACAGAGGCGCTTCCGTGAGCTGCCTGCACCCCCCCTCCAGTCGGCTGGAGGGGAGGGAGTCTGCGGTATGGGTAAGCACACGGCCCACGGGAGCGTTCGCGGCCAGGGCCGGGGCACGACCTCGGTAGGCTTGCTGCCCTCGGGCTCGCCCCTCGGGCCCTCGAGGGGGAGCACGCCCAAGATGCGTGACACAGCCCCCTCTCTCACAGGCCCCGGCCCCCACGATCGCTCCCACGCCCGCGCGCAGCCCCCCACGTAGCGGGGGCCACACGGGGCGTGCGCTCAGCCAAGCTCAGCACCCCGCGGCACGCCGCTGAGGACCAGCACAACGAGGCGGCCCCTGACCCCACCGCCGGGGGGGGAACAGGCGGAGGCACCTCCCTTACCGTCTCGACCCCCCCCAAGAGAGAGCCGCTCACGGCACATGCCACGGTGGCAGAGACCCGAGGGACACGCTGGGAAAGGGGAACAACACCACCGCTCGGCCTCGGGCACCTGAGGGACGACCTGGAGCGCTCCAGGAGCACCACGGAGGGCCAGGCGAGGCACGCTCGCACACCGACGGGGGCGCGCAGCGTGGCGGCGGGGCGGCCCTCCCCGCCGCGGGGAGGGCCGCTCGCGAGGCGTACGCCAAGGAGGCAAAGCGAGAGCGTCTGCTGCGTCCGAGGACCCCGGTCCCCGCGCCCACGCTGGGAGGCGGGGGCGGGAGACCGCGGGTTCAGGGCCGGAGGCCGCACCCCTGCCTTCCGCACACCCCGGCAGGTGGGGCGGAAGAGAGGCGAGGAGCCCGCGGACAGAACGAGAAGAGCGGTCCCGTCCCCCAGGAACGTCCGTCCCTCGTCTGGCATGGCTTAGGCCCAGCCCGGCGGAGCGTGGCACCACCACATCAATCGGTTGACCCACCCAGCCTAAAGCCACGGCGGGAGAGGCCCGCAGGGGAGGCACGGCGAGGACCCGTCACACTGAGGCCCGCTTCCGCCTCACCGGCGCCCCTTCCTCTCGGGCAAGAGCAGCCAACCACCCCAGGACGAGAACGCCTGACACGGGGCACAGAGCCTGTGGGGTGGGGTCGTGCCGGCCACTCACCACCGGGTGCCTGCAGCGGGGGCAGCGCACAGGGTCGAGCACCCAACGCCACCTGGCCCCGCCGCCCTCGGGCTCAGCCAGCGGCCGGAGGCGGCACCGCGGGTCGGGGCAGCCGGACGCGCACGCAAGAGCCGGCACGCAGGCCCAAGCAGGCAGCTCAAGTGGCAAGGACCGAGCCGGTCATCAGACAGCCGCCCCCAGCCCGGAGTCCTGCCCGCGTCCGGAGCCCCAGCGTCTATCGGCGACAGACGCAGAAGAACACCGTGTCAGCACCTATCTGGTGGCAAAAAGGCCCCATTTCCGGCGAAAAAAATCATCGCGCCCGACAGCGGGGCCCACCCACGAGGTTCACGGGGGCCCCCGGAACCTCGGTCCGGCCACCTGCCCCCAACACTTCCCCATCCACACTTGCCCCGGAGCGCCCGAGGCCACCTGGTCGACCCGGGGGTGGAGGGGTGGCAGAGTGGGCCGGGGACACGGGGGAGAGGGAGCGGGCTGGGGACGCCCTCCCCGGTCCCCCCACGCGGGCAGGGACTGGTCCATCCGAGTCTCCGGGCCAGGACTTGGTTCCAAGAAAGAAACTCAGCACCCCTCCAAGCCGCCTCCGATGAGCAGGCCCCATGAGGGACCACGCCCGGGCCCAGGAGCCCCTCCCCAGGCCACCCAGTAGGGCTCGCGCCAGTCCCCAAATCCCGGCCCGGACTCGGGGTGGAGGGCGGAGGGGGGAGACAAAGTCGCGTCCGATGACCGGGACCCACGCGGGCACGCTGACAGGCCGGGTGCACCCTCGCCGGCCACGTCTCCGGACCCATCGGGACTTGAACCCATTTCTCCAGGGAGACGCCCGGAGCCCACGGGGCAACGCACCCAGGCCCGGGCCAGCCTCTCCGGGTCACTGCTGGCGGCCCAGGCCGGTCCTCACCTCTGGAGTCCGGCTCGGAAAACCATCGGTCCGAAAGAATCTGACGACTGGGACGCACGCGCGTCCACCACCGAGCCCGTGGCGGCCTCCACCGGCCTCAACGCTCGGCCCGAGCCTGTCCCCACCTCCGGAGCGGGACGCGGGGGCACCGGGAAGGGAGGTGGGGGGGGTCGGGGAACAAACGCTCCCAAGGGCGGCCCAGGAGAAGGCCGGGCCACCAAGTCCCAGGCGCTCCGGGCGCGGCAGACCCTCTCCTCTCCCACCGCGGCGGCACGACCCAACATGGGTTCCCGCAGCCGGAGGGGCACGGGCGCATGCTGATCGACCCGGCCAGGCGGCCCCTCCGCCCCGGCTCGGGAGCGCGGCGGCAGTCACAGCCCCATAGATCTGCAGGCCCAATCTCAGGCGACAGCAGGAGGTGCCTACGCCTCGGCGCCACCGGGGCTGCCAGCACCAGCGTGGCTCGCCTCCCGGAACTCTGCTTCGGGCCCGGCGGCTGAGTCACAGCCCTCGACAAGGTCGCCGGAGCTCCGGAGGGAAGGGACAATATAAAAGCGGCCGCCAGGTGGCGCCCGACAACCGGCTCGAACGTCCCCGGGCCGGATCCCGGTCGCCGGCCGGCCACCGAGGACGCCGGAGCGCCAGGCCGCCCAAACGCCCGAGCTCCTCCCGGAGCGGGGCGGGCGTCCCGCGCGGACCCAAGGGGTCCGCCTCGGAGCTAGCTCCCTGCCCGACACGACACGACACGCCACGGCGCGTCCCGATCCCCGGCAGCACACGGGGGCGGGGGTAGCTGGCAAGATGCCGCCGGGAGGCTGCCTGGAAGGGGACGCGATTCCAGGCCATGGGGGGGCGCGGGGAATTCCACGGAGACGCCCACAGTGCCACAAGCGAGATCCCCAGCTCCCCGGAGGGTGAGAGGGAGGGAGGGAGGGAGGGAGGGAAGGCGGGGACCAGCGAAACGAAACCAGGCAAGCGCTCCGAGAACGACGCAGGAATTCATCCCTTCTGGCACGGAGAAGGGCTTTGGAAAGCTGACACGCAGAGCCCAGAAGCTAGAAACGAAAGTAAACATACACTCTGGCCCCACACAAATGGAAACAAACATCTATTTCCGCACAGACCGCGACAAAGTCCAAAGAGAACACATGGGTGTGTGGGTGGGGAACACGCCCTTGAGGTCAGAACGTGGATTTCAAAACGGACTGACCACAGTCACCGGCGGGCGGGGGCAGGGGCGGGGGCGGGGGGGCGGGGAGCAGCGTGTCAACAGCCATCCACTAAAGAAACCGCATTCCAGGACATCTACACAATGCAACGTGGTGAGTGTGCGTGCGTGCGTGCGTGCGCGCGCGCACACGCACGTGCGTGTGAGAGAGAGATTTACAGCAAAGGTTCACAGTGACCTGTCGTCCCACCAAAATCAAACCAAGCCAAACTACCAAAAAGTCAAAGTCAAGCTCTGGGACTGCTGTGGCCCTTCAAGGAGTACGTAAAGGCACACACATATGTACGTGTATGCACACGTGTACACGTACAGACACACACACGTGTACACGTACACACACACACGCATCTGAAAACCTCAAGCATGTCCCATAAGAGGTTCCTGTCCAAAACAGAGCAAGGCCTCATGCAACGCAGCCCCCCAGAACAAGCAACCCGATGGGGAAAGCGGGCAGGAGGCCTGAACAGAGCAGACCAAGACCAGGCATTTTCATCCACAAGGAAACAAAGCCAGAAAAAACCAACAGAAAACAATGCCCACAAAGGAAACAAAGCAACAAGGACGACGACCCCCACCACTCCAACAGCAACCGCAACACAGTTTTCCACTGTCAACAAAGCAACCAACAGTACCTTTCTTGGGGGGTGGGGGCGGGGACAAAACCAAAAGCCAAAGGAAACCTTTCCCTGAAATACAAGAAACAACTGGGGCTGCCTAGCTGGCGCACTGCTTAAGAATCCGCCCGCCACTGCAGGGGACACGGGTTCGATCCCTGCTCCAGGAAGGTCCCACATGCCGCAGAGCAACGAAGCCCGTGAGCCACAACGACTGAGCCCATGTGCTGCAACTCCTGAAGCCCCCGTGCCTGGAGCCCGTGCTCCGCACCAAGAGAAGCCACTGGCAATGAGGAGCCTGCGCACCACAACGAAGGGGAGCCCCCACTCACCGCAACGGAAAGAAAGCCCACGCACAGCAAAAAAAGACCCAACGCAGCCCATCAAATACAGAACAATTTTTTTTTTTAAATGGAGGGTATGATAAAAAGCGCTGGCATTTCTCTGCACAAGCATACACGGCCAGGCCCAGGATCTGGAATCACGACAGCAAGTTCCAAACGGCAGAGGAAAGTGGCTCCTGACGGGACACCTATTTTTCACGCTGAGAGAGACCACCACCATGTCATGCTGGAGGACTCAGAGATATCACCTGGTGCCTGACAGAATGGCTCCCCGACAACAGATGACACTACGGAAAACAGCACAGAAGTCCCTGAAAGCACTGCACCAACAACTACCACGTGACCCAGCAACTCCACTACGTGCCCACCGAGGGGGTGAGGGTGACACATACACACACGTGTATGTGTATCCACACCTATCCCTATGTAGCCATAGTTAGGGACATACCGATAGCACTCTCTGTGTGCATATGTCTCTACCTAGTCACACACAGGCGCACGCACGTTTATGACTCAACCCTACCAGGGAATGAGGTCTTGCCATCCGCGGAAACATGGAGAGACCCAGAGGGCATTGCACTACACAAGATACCTCAGGTCGCGAGACTATCATGTCTGTGAAGAACGTGCACAGCAATACACACACATGAACACAAAGAAGGAACCGTAAACAGGTTCATCGACACCTAAAAGGAACAAATGGGGGGTGGCCAGAGGAGGGAGGGAGGGGGGAAGAGGGAGACGAGTGCAATAGGTGAGGGAGAGGAAGCGGTGCCCACTTCTAGTTATGAAATAAACAACGCACTCGCAGGATGTCATGTACAGCAGGCGGAATAGAGTCCATCCTACTGTCATGACATCGAATGGTGACAGATAGTAACGAGACTTATCACGGAGATCCCTGGGTCATGTGTAAACATAGCCACTCGCTAGGGTATACACCTGAAAACCAATATACTCTTGTCAGTCTGTTAGACTTCAATTTTAAAAGGGCGGGGGGAGGAGGGAGGGAGGGGGGAGGGGGGCAGAGAAAGGAGGAAGAGGAAGAGGAGGGTGGTGGGGGAGGAGGAGGGGGAGGAGGAGGAGGAGGAGGAGGAGGAGGAGGAGGAGGAAAAAGATGGCTTGCCTTGAAGAAATCAACAAAAGGAAAGAGCGAGAGAGACAGAGACAGAGGCAGAGAGAGACGCGAGATCAAGACTGGACACTCAGGTGACTGCAAGAGTTAAGGGAGATTAAGACAAGAAACAAACTCCCAACAGTAGTTTGGTAAGTCCAAAATCAAGATTTGGATATCATGCTGGCATCAAGCACCAACCCTTCTAAATGGACACAAAGACACACAGGCCTCCCTCACTTGGGGCCGGGGGGGGGGGGGTCCTCAGGACCAGGAAATGACCATGCAAGCGGAAGCTGGAAAAGGCAACCTTGTTCATCCACGGCGGAAACATACCATGGTCCCACAGCATTCAAAACATTGTATCAAAACATGTACAAACGGCTCTTCCTCACTCCCAATGAAAACTGCAGAGAACGTCCAAAACAGCCAACGTATGATTTGCTTAGTAGATTGTCATGGAGAGCCTCGACCAGAAAGCATCGCTTTCGGTTTGTAACATCATAGGAACAGCAGTCTCAACAGCGCTTGCCTTCTTGGCACAGTATCATTTCTACGCCTGGATACACAGTCCTACTTTGGGGTGGGGGGGGTGGGGGTGAGGGAGCCCTGCCAGCAGTTCCTATTTTTCAAAGCAGACCTCTTCCCCCTCCCCCCAACCACCACCACCATTTTTCTTATTTTTTTTCTCTTTCCTCTGGTCTCAGGTTCTGCCCAATCCAGTCCACTGGCCTCCATCCCAGGCCACTGTGGGCTGTGTGTACAGATTTGCAAGATGAAGACAGTTCTCCCCAGAGAACCGGGCAGCCGCCCGGCTGAGATCTAAAAACCGATCTGCTCATGCAGTTCCACTTTTTCTTTTTCTCTTTTAAATGGGCTTCTTTCTGTCAAGGAGAAGATTTCCAAATCAAAAGGAGACTGAAAGATTTCTAGGTTCCACAGCTTCAGGATTCCATGGATCGGGGGTGTCAAAAAGTCTGTGCAGGGCCTTCAGTAAAGGCCGTCTTTCTCAGCGCACACAAGTCAACCCGAGACCAAGGCAACCTGAGGGCAAAACCCCTCGCTTGATTTCATTTCTCCCATTAGGCCCCGAACATCAGAGCGCGTGTGACAGAGAGAGAGAGAGAGAGAGAGAGAGAGAGAGAGAGAGAGAAACCCCACAAAAGAGAAACAAACGAAAACCCCAGCAAAGGTTCCATACATTGTTCGCCAGGATTGGAAGTGATGAGGTTGTTGTGGGGGAGGGGGAGAATATGCGGAGGGCACTTGGAAACCTCGCGGTTGCAGCCAGCAGGTGCTGACAGATACGTTTTTGAAAGCGGCTGGCGGCGCCCTTGAGCTTCCTACGGTTCTGACCATACCCGTTCTCAGGGAGGTGGCTGTGGAGCCCAGGATAGGCCACGCCAAAATGCACCTCCGTGGCACAGTGATCATTTGGCGTGACGGTGACCTCAAGCAGGCGGCCAACACAAGAGGGACCCTCGGGCTCTCCTTTGTGTCTCCCTGAAAGCGAGACATCCATCTCTCTCTCGGGTGAAAGGCGCACTCCCTGCATCCGCACCTGGAGTTAGGAGGACGCTCCGATCCCCAAAGTAGGGAATTCATTGGGGCCGAGAAGCCTAGGGAGACAAACACTGTGACTTCTTTCAGGGACCCCCCCAAGCCCAAACTCTGTTTAGATTCTTCCTTCCCTCAGGGCACACCTGAAAGCTAAGTCTCTCGGTCTGATCCCTGTCTCACACATGTACTGTCCCTTGGTCTACACAGTCGAAAAGCTGCCCGCCTCAGCCACTTCTCAGGGCTAGAAGGTAAAACAACAACAACAACAACAACAACAACAACAACAACAAACGAACACGTGTTCCCGCTCCCGCTTCCTCTATCCGCCTGCCTTGAGTCCATGTTAGGATGAGTCCAGCCACGAGGACTCAAGGGGGGCAGAGGGGGAGATTTCCCCCTCCCCCAAACAGGAAGGCGTCTGGAACTCTCTTCCCAGTGGCCACCCGGCTCAACTCTGGGTGCCTGAACCCTAGTTTGCCTCCTTTCGATTTTTAAATGCTCTTCCCTGGGTTAGAATCACAAGGAGAGATGCTCACGCGTGTATGTCTTCCAAGTTTTACGTGACATGGGGCAGCCCTCCTAAGAAAGCAAAGAAAGACTCAGAGAAGTGGCAACACCTACAATCTCTTCGGCTCTGCTGAGGAGAGGGAGGAAATCTGGGAAAGTAACTATACTATGGCCCGGGCTGGCGGGCGCCGGGGGTGGGGGTGGGGGGGGCGGGGGAGAGTTAAGGGAGCTAAAGGAGGATGAGATTTCTTAGAAACTCATTCTTAGGCACAGACACATTGGAGGGATGCGGGACCCCACCTCTTCTTTTCCCTTGTGTTGGGAAGATCATTTGGCTCCTGCCAGCTGGGGTTTCATTCCCCCATGAATCATCAGGCGAGTGCTCTGGAGAAAAGAGCGAGAGCACAGGTCAGGCGAACATGGAGAAGATGGCTGCCGGATGCCCGGGGCCACACGGATGTCTTCGGGGGCACAGGCACGTCCACGATCTGTGGACCATGTCTACGGCAGATTGGGTGTGTAGGTCATTTTGAACAGGCTCCCATCCACCTGCCCTCATTGGGGTCCTGTCTCCAGCTCCCCTGAGCGGTGCCGTCACGGCTAGGTGAAGGCAGGGCTCCTCCAGGGGCGGGCCCGTGCCAGAGAAAGGGAGACGGCAGTGAAGTCATCGAGCTTCGGGTACTTCTACCAGAGTGACTCTCCTTCATCAAGTCCCCGGCAGGTGGAGGGACACGTCTTTCTGACACAGTGGGGCCAGGGGAGGCTTAGAAAAAGGCTTCTGACAACCGCACCATCAAGTATGAGCTCTCCGTTTCCTTGACGGAAGAGTCCCCCACTTTCCCAAGTGGTAGAGCTAGGAACAGGCCCTTCGGGTCCCATCTTACACGTGAGAATGACATGCTGACTTTACTCCTCTTCAAGGCGGAGTTTGTAAAAGGTCAGCCCTGGAGGAAGGACCCAGCTTGCCAGTCCTCTCATGCTATCATCCAAGCCAAGGAGAGCCGTGCCAGAGCTCCACGGAAGGAATACGGCGATCGGCTGCCTTTGGAGAAGATGGCTCTGTGAGCAGCAGCATGGAAACCAACCGAGAAGCAGGGGCCACTCTAGAGGCCAGCAGGGTCCTTAGGGGCCCAGCCAGGCCAGGCCAGGCCAGGATGGAGAGAGGGGATGGAGCCGGACCTTTGAGGCCCTAGCCTCCACAGCACCTGGGATTCTGCTGGGATTCTTGAGAAACTCGCTCCACATTCTAGAAGGGCCTGCGTGTAACAAAGATACGAAGCCATACTTTCCTTAAAGAGCACCTGCCCTCAGGAAGTGGCACTCAGCACGCTCGCTGGTGATGGGCCAGACACACCCATAGACACTCAGGTTCCAGGGAAAAGCTTTGCTCAGCTCTTTCTCCCCTTCCGTCCTCAAAACACAAAGCCATCGCTTCCGGATACCAGGGAAGCTCTCAGGTAGGTTGTGCTGGGGCGGGCGCCAACTAGAACTGTGAAGAGGGGAGATCGGAGCCGCAGAAGCTCTGGGGCCCCGAGGAAAGACGCCGCCGATCCACCTCTCGCACCTTCCTCTCAGCGGGAGGGCCAGGGACTCTCCCTCCGCACAGGATCCTGGCCACACACGAGGGAGGGCCCACACCCACTTTCCTGCTCCTCTTTGCTTGGGGTGGGTTCAGAGACACTGGACTCGGCTCATCCCTCTCCACAGCGGCTCGTCCCTCTCCACAGCCGTGCACGGCAGGCAGCAGAGCAGAAGAACAAGAGCCGGCATCGTCCACCGTTCCCAGAGCTGCTCCATTCCCGTCCACGCGCATCCGGATGGGGCGCACAGACAGGGTGCTCGTCCTGAGGTCACCGTGTCGCTCCAGGTGCGGATTCCCGAGATGGTGACATCTCGGTCGAGGAGACCGTCCCCTGTGAGACCACAGGCTTGGCAGTATTGGCGAGAGCATGCTTCGTGGGCCATCTGCAATTCCATGTCACCGGAAACATACCGTGTCAAACTTGTGCTCGGCCTCCAAGTCAAAGGGCTGCCTGAGGACTTTGACCGACAATTCCAGTTGCTCCTGGCCTAAGAGACACAACTTCTCCCAAGGAAACAAACCGTAACACAATGGAAAGTCTGACCTACCTCAAGACGCGTGTTTGACGTGGCACGGCCATGTCTGGAGGCTCATGTGACTTCCATGTGGGGGCAGCCTGGGAACTGCCTTTCTGAGTCTCCCCCTCCCCGTGCGACCCCAGGGTAGGGCTGGTGCAAAGAGAACGCTGGATGGGATGTAGGCATTGGAAGTGAAGCCACAGCCAAGGCTCTCTGCAGGCTGTCGCCATCCCACATGGTGACAGGTGGGCACAGAGGTGCAGGGTGGAAGGCTGTCCATCCCCACACACACACACACACACACACCCGCCGCACTGCGTCTGGCTAGTGTTCCCAGCTGGTGCCCCCTGGACGACAGTGACCCAGGCCACTCCTGGCTGCCTGGCCGCAGATCCACCGAGGGACAGCTGTGCCTTCCCCCGAGTCTCTCCATGTCTCCCCTGTGGCCCCGCACATCGGTGGCTACCTTTCCCTGCGGGCGCTGACAGCTCCATCGGCACTGCCACCTCCGCCACTGCCACCGGGCACTCAGAGGACTGAGAGCCACAGCCTTCCCTCCCCTCCCCTCCCCTCCCCTCCTCCGCAGCCCAGCCCAGCCCTGCCCTGCCCAGCTGCTCCCAGGCCTCTGGAAGGTCCAGTTCCTAGAACGAGGTCTTCATTCCTGTGACTCCCACGGTGTCTCTGTTTCCATGACACAGACCGGCTATGTTGTCCCGACAGTAGGACACACACAGAAACCCTGTGTGAAAATCATGAGGCTGACAGCATCATTAGTCATCTGAGACAGAAAATCAATAAAGATATCATATTAAATACACATAATTATAGGTAGGGGTGTGTGTTTGTGTGTGTGTGTGTGTGTGTGTCTGTCTGTCTGTCTGTCTGTCTGTCTGTATCTCACTGCAGCATTCACACAAGCATTGCCAGCCAAGCAGAACCTCAGGTCTCTGTGATAATTGTCCCTGGGGATGTTCTGCCGACTGTCACGCAGAGACCGTCGTTGTACGGAGACACAGGTAAAGACGTGTGTTTGTCAAGACAGGAGAATACAGAAAACACATCCTATTTCACAGGGATGAACTAGTGTCATGATGCCAACCTCGGAACATGGGCACACGTTCATGCTCCTGGCCAGGCCCTGCAAGCATTAGGGGACCATCGCTTCTGTCCTTGTATGGGCCGCTCACTGCACTGAGTTCTTAGTCACCTCACGTAGCCCTCACCGCAAATCCACACCTTGAACATGGTCCTCCTTCCTCATCGCCACCGCCACCACGTTGCTCCTGGTCTCTTTAAACGCGCACGCGTCCCTGGTGGGTGGGGTAAGGAGCCAGCTCCCCCCACCCCACCCCACTCCGGTGCCTGCCTGCCTGCCTGCCTGCCTGCCTGCCTGCCTGCATGCATGCGTGCGTGGAGTAGAAGCAGGGAATGTTCTGTCGTTCCCCCTTCCCAACCCGCGAACGAAGGAAACCTTCGTGTATCTTTCTATACTTTATGTGCTGTCGCCTACATGTGTTCCCCCATTTTTCTTTATCCACAAGAGCTCCCTGCAGTCCCCACTCTCTGTATGAACGGCATTCACACACATCCAAAGTGAATTTATTTCAGCTTCTATCGGGTGGCATATCCAGATAGATCCTTTAGGTCAGGAAGCACAGAAACACAGCCAAGTCGAGTGAGTGCTGAACCAGAGTCATTTAGGAATCCTATGAGGTGACCAGTGTGGAAGGAGCATGTGTTCCAAGGCACTTCTTTTGATGTCTTAGGTTTACCTAGCCAGCAATGCAGATCCCATGAAAGTGGCCAGAGATCTTTTCTCCATAGGCTCTCCTGTTACGGAATGCAAGTGTGTTCCCGCACCCACGGACGACACACAGTGAGGCCAAACAAGGGGACACGTCAGAGTTTGGGGCAGGGGAAGGTTTCTAGCATGGCCGAGCAAGGGGAGGGTGGGAATCTTTCTTTTCCAGAAAAGTTAGAACTTCTCTCAAGTTGCATGGGCCCAGAAAATGCTTTCTCCTCTTCGATCATCAGTCAAGGAAAGGTAGCACCTGGTTTTTCACGAGGAGATTTTCTTCCTAATTCCAGTTATCTTATAAAATAAAGAAGAAAAATTCTGTTAATGTTTCACATAAGCGTCCAGGACTATTTCACTTCCATGATTTGAAGAAATGTTATTTTCTCTCTGACTGACACTGTCCTTGAAGGACCAAGCTAAACTTCTAAGGAGCCAAATTCCAAATCATTTTGAGACTAGGAAATACAAAGTGTAGTGTCATAGATTGATTGATCGATCCATTGATTTCATCAGACAGCAGTCGTCACTTCTAAGATTATTCGAACACCACTAACTCTTGTGTAACAAAGTTGAGATGTCTGCGCTCGAGCACGCACACGCACGCACGCGTGTGTGTGTGTGTGTGACTCATAAGGGGATGTTTTCCATAGCTGTGCACTATGGCACTGCAGGATCTCTGGTTGCTGAGTACTCAGAGGTGCAAGCCCCGATACAGAGCTTGGACTGTGAAGTTATGCATGGGTTCTCAATGGTGTGTGTGGGGTCGGCCCCCCTAATCCCCCATGTTGGTTGTTCAACGGTCAACTCTAATATATAGATCAGAGAGGATATCATCCATGTGCTTCATATGAATAACTTTCCCAAATAATCTTTATCTTTTTCAAAGGAAGACATCCTGTAATCCATTTCATAAGATGCTATTGGGAACCTACTCCCCCAGCATGTGAATTATCCCTACAGAGCGCAAGATCCCTGAGAAGGAGGAGCCCTGCACGCTGAGACACCAGGAAAGTAGGCTTTTAGATGATATTGTCTGCTTCTCATGGGATGACGGTGTCTACTGATCCTATTCAAGTGTGTAAAATGAGAGCCCCCTGGCAAGGATCAGCAGAAGGTCTTTTCTGCTGGGCCCTGGGCTCTTCCTTAAAGTGGGGAGGCCAAGAGCCTCAAGAAGGAAGGAAGGAAGGAAGGAAGGTGGCAGGGAGGGAGGGAGGGAGGGGAGGGTTTGCCCAGTGCCATCAGGCCCGTGTGTCACCCTAAAGAGAAGGGCAGCCATTGCCACTGCTGGAATCATGTCCCCATTTCCTGGGCAGGACATTCAAGAAGGCCTCCTCCTGTGTGTTTCGTGCATCACCTCGACGGTGCCCCCAGGAATAGTCACCGGAGGAAACTGTGCAGCTGAGCCAACCTGCCTGGGAACACGGCCTCCTTCCTTTAAGAAGTGGAAAACTCGCCCAGTGCTCTCTCTGTTGTTGTTTTTCCGGTCCTTATCCTTGTCCTTGTCGTCGGCGTCATCGTCGTTACTGTTGTTAACAAGTGAAAGATAGTGAGTCAGAAAGAGAAAAACAAATATTGTATATTCACACATATATGTGGACTGCAGAAAAATGGTACACATCAACTGGTGTGCAAGGCAGAAATAGAGACACAGATGTAGAGCACAAACATATGGACACCAAGTGGGGAAAGTGGGGAGGGTTGGGGGGGAATGAATTGGAAGATTGGGGTACCAAATTGTACACTCTAAATATATACAGTTTATTGTAAAACATAAAAAGAAAATAAGTTAAAAAAAGAAAAAGTGAATGATGCCTCCGTCTAGAGGAATACTTGGCAGTTATTATGTTCAGGACCATTTCTTTTTCGGCCATTGATGGAAAACTCCTTGGATCCTGTTAGCATTTATGGATTCAAGGAGTGCAGTTCTTCATAGGTTCTGTCACGTCATTAGGAGGGGAATCCTCATCAAGTTGCTTCAACGAGGACTACGTGTCCTTCAGATGCGGAGATGGAAACGAATGGTGCGCTGCGGGGCGGTGGGGGGGCGGGGGCGCGATGATAGGCACCCAGGACTCCTTCCCCCAGGCCTCCTTTTGTTCCCTCACTGCTTCCTGGAGAAGGGACACCACACCCCACCCCCACACACACACCCTCTAGGTGTGCTATTTGCTGTCCATAATTTCACGTGCCCTTTGGGCATGGCTGATAGAGACGGACATGAAGCAGCAGGACGGCAAGCTGGCACCTGGGCCTAGGGAAGTTTCACAAGTGAAATATCAGAACTGGAGCTGGGACAGACATGCCTCCCCTTCCCGGGGCCGGGGATGGGGGGGTGGGGTGCAGAAGCTGGGCTGGGGGAGCTGGAGACGAGGGGCACAGAGAGAGGCGGGGAAGGGAGGCCCCTCGTGGGCCTGGGAGAGACGGGGATCAGGGGGCGGGGCGGTGGGGGGCAGGGGGCCACTGCTGACCAGCCTCGGTTCGGGTTCCCTGTCCCCCATCCTGCTGAGAACTTGCCTTTGCTTCCTGCCCTCAGGTGTGCGAGAGGAGCATGTTTCTTTTCAATAAAGACCAATACATTATGTCACACTGTGTTTGGTTTTGCTTGTTCATGTTCCAGACGAGGCCAAAGAACTCTCCCAGGGGAGGTGTGGGTACAAAGGATCTGACAGGATGGGAAGGTGCGGGTCCGTGCATGGGCCAAGAAATCCAGAAAATCTGTCGTAGCTGAGACTCAGGCCTTTTTCAGAAATAGGCCAAGAGAGTTCAGCTTTGACCATTCCCTGCCAAGTAGTCATCACAGGTGCTTCCTGGAAGGGATTGAGTTGCAGAAACCAGCGTGGCCCGCAGCCCTCAGGTCTCAGCCCGGCAGGCAGGCAGGCAGGCAGGCAGCGGCTACTGTCTGTTGGTCCCGCCCCACCCCGCCCCCGCCCCCGCCCCCGCCTGCTTCTCCACCGCTCGCTCCTTCCCAAGTCGCCAGGGGCCGATTATAAACCAGTGGAGGGGGGGAGTGTGTGGGGGGCGGTGTCAGTGAAGAAGATTTGTAGATGTTAGGGTGGAAGCAACTTTAGCAGTTTGAAATGGCTGTGATGATGGGTGTTTGGTTCAACTTTCAGAGTGGCTCTCACAGAAACAGGCACCAGGATGGTTTCCATAGGAGCTGTGGTGGCCATGTCTCTAAAGTTTTCACCAAGTCCTCCAGCTTCGGTCTGTAGGGCTTCAGGCAAAGGGCCGTTTTCGTTGTCAGTGATGCCAAGTCAAAAGGGTGGGCTGGGCGAAAGTGGGAAACATTCATGGAGAGAGTTGTAGCCCGATATTGGGGGCAACTTGAAAGACTTCAGGATCCAGTCCGGTTTTCAGGTGAAAAGCAGCACCCTAAGGAAAATGAATAGCACCAGAATCTCATATCCACAAGTGTGTATTCCCGTTTTATGGAAACGTAACGTGGGCCTCTAAGGAACGCATGCAAGTGACTCTCTTGCCAAAGAAATAAGGAGCCTCACGGAGAGTTTCTGAATTCTGGACGGAGCAGGTAGGGAGAAAAAGAGAAGTGATTCCATTTTGCTGACAAGGGTACAAGTCACCAAATGGATGTCCAACTTTTAAAATAAATTGGGTTTTGTTTGTTTTCATTTTCCCTTGTAGCTGGCAAAGAAAAGATTTCACAATCCGTCCTGTTCTCTCTCTCTCTCTCTCTCACTCAGGTTAGGAGATTCTTTTCTGTTTGAAATAATTGAAGCATTTATAATGTCGTGCAGTTTCAGGTGTACAGCACAGTGATTTAGATAGAAAGATAGGTAGATAGATAGATGATAGATAGATAGATAGATAGATAGATAGATATAGATAGATTCTGTTTCAGATTTTTTTTCTCTTATAGGTTATTACAAAGTATTGAGTATAGTTTCCTGTGCCAAGTCGTAAGAGCTTGTTGATTATCCACTTTATGTATAGGAATGTGTATATGTTCATCCCAAGCTCCTAAGGTATCCGCACCCTGCCCCCCACCCCGGCTTCCCCAATCAGTCCTATTGTAGACAAGTAGTCATACACACACTATCATCCTAGCCCTCAGTTCATTCAGCCCCACGTAGGTCACTCTTTCTTCTCGGAGTCCAGTTTTCCCATCGGCCGTGTCAATCTTGCCTGATGATTGAGTGTGACTGGAAAAGTGATGGTCCCAAGAAGTTTGCAAGAGCTTTTGTGAAGGCTCATAGGACTTGCCCAGCGAAGTGGGTGCCTTGGTCACTGCAGGCTGTGGAAGGTATACCCAAAGTGGCAAACACAATTTTTTTTTAACCGTCTCTATGCCATGGTGAGGACAGAAGGCTTGCAGCAAGGGGAGGCTTCAACCCACATGGAAACCATACTCACCGTCACAGGAACGTTTGGAGGACCCATACTACGTGGCAGTGGAGTGAAGTCCAGTGGCCGGGGTTCAGGGGTTCCTGAGAGAGGAGGTCTGACGCCTCTGGGGACAAAGAGAATTGTTCTCTCCCAGGGTTACAAGCATGACAGGTCAGCCATTGCAGGTAACCTGTAGAAATCTTCCCACCAGCATCTATTTACAATTGGAGCCATTCTAAATGCACCAAGGTGGGTGGCGGAATGTGGGGGGAGGCGGGGAGAAGGGGGGGAGGTTCCCCGGGAAGCCTGAGACATGGAGACCCAGTGGCCGGCCGGGCTGCTGCCCCTCTCTGGGGTCTGCTGTCCCACTCTGGGGTCTGCTGTAGCCCTGACCCTCTGTTGAATGGACAGAATGGGCGTGTCATGCCCCACTCAACACCTCCCCTTCGGGCCCACAGAGGCGCTTCCGTGAGCTGCCTGCACCCCCCTCCAGTCGGCTGGAGGGGAGGGAGTCTGCGGTATGGGTAAGCACACGGCCCACGGGAGCGTTCGCGGCCAGGGCCGGGGCACGACCTCGGTAGGCTTGCTGCCCTCGGGCTCGCCCCTCGGGCCCTCGAGGGGGAGCACGCCCAAGATGCGTGACACAGCCCCCTCTCTCACAGGCCCCGGCCCCCACGATCGCTCCCACGCCCGCGCGCAGCCCCCCACGTAGCGGGGGCCACACGGGGCGTGCGCTCAGCCAAGCTCAGCCCCCCGCGGCACGCCGCTGAGGACCAGCACAACGAGGCGGCCCCTGACCCCACCGCCGGGGGGGGAACAGGCGGGTGCACCTCCCTTACCGTCTCGACCCCCCCCAAGAGAGAGCCGCTCACGGCACATGCCACGGTGGCAGAGACCCGAGGGACACGCTGGGAAAGGGGAACAACACCACCGCTCGGCCTCGGGCACCTGAGGGACGACCTGGAGCGCTCCAGGAGCACCACGGAGGGCCAGGCGAGGCACGCTCGCACACCAACGGGGGCGCGCAGCGTGGCGGCGGGGCGGCCCTCCCCGCCGCGGGGAGGGCCGCTCGCGAGGCGTACGCCAAGGAGGCAAAGCGAGAGCGTCTGCTGCATCCGAGGACCCCGGTCCCCGCGCCCACGCTGGGAGGCGGGGGCGGGAGACCGCGGGTTCAGGGCCGGAGGCCGCACCCCTGCCTTCCGCACACCCCGGCAGGCGGGGCGGAAGAGAGGCGAGGAGCCCGCGGACAGAACGAGAAGAGCGGTCCCGTCCCCCAGGAACGTCCGTCCCTCGTCTGGCATGGCTTAGGCCCAGCCCGGCGGAGCGTGGCACCACCACATCAATCGGTTGACCCACCCAGCCTAAAGCCACAGCGGGAGAGGCCCGCAGGGGAGGCACGGCGAGGACCCGTCACACTGAGGCCCGCTTCCGCCTCACCGGCGCCCCTTCCTCTCGGGCAAGAGCAGCCAACCACCCCAGGACGAGAACGCCTGACACGGGGCACAGAGCCTGTGGGGTGGGGTCGTGCCGGCCACTCACCACCGGGTGCCTGCAGCGGGGGCAGCGCACAGGGTCGAGCACCCAACGCCACCTGGCCCCGCCGCCCTCGGGCTCAGCCAGCGGCCGGAGGTGGCACCGCGGGTAGGAGCAGCCGGACGCGCATGCAAGAGCCGGCACGCAGGCCCAAGCGGGCAGCTCAAGTGGCAAGGACCGAGCCGGGTATCAGACAGCCATCCCCAGCCCGGAGTCCTGCCCGCGTCCGGAGCCCCAGCGTCTATCGGCGACAGACGCAGAAGAACACCGTGTCAGCACCTATCTGGTGGCAAAAAGGCCCCATTTCCGGCGAAAAAAATCATCGCGCCCGACAGCGGGGCCCACCCACGAGGTTCACGGGGGCCCCCGGAACCTCGGTCCGGCCACCTGCCCCCAACACTTCCCCATCCACACTTGCCCCGGAGCGCCCGAGGCCACCTGGTCGACCCGGGGATGGAGGGGTGGCAGAGTGGGCCGGGGACACGGGGGAGAGGGAGCGGGCTGGGGACGCCCTCCCCGGTCCCCCCACGCGGGCAGGGACCGGTCCATCCGAGTCTCCGGGCCAGGACTTGGTTCCAAGAAAGAAACTCAGCACCCCTCCAAGCCGCCTCCGATGAGCGGGCCCCATGAGGCACCACGCCCGGGCCCGGGAGCCCCTCCCCGGGCCACCCAGTAGGGCTCGCGCCAGTCCCCACCTCCCGGCCCGGACTCGGGGTGGAGGGCGGAGGGGGGAGACAAAGTCGCGTCCGACGACCGGGACCCACGCGGGCACGCTGACAGGCCGGGTGCACCCTCGCCGGCCACCTGCGCGAGCAGGGGCCGGTCCGTCCACGTCTCCGGACCCATCGGGACTTGAACCCATTTCTCCAGGGAGACGCCCGGAGCCCACGGGGCAACGCACCCAGGCCAGGGCCAGCCTCTCCGGGTCACTGCTGGCGGCCCAGGCCGGTCCTCACCTCTGGAGTCCGGCTCGGAAAACCATCGGTCCGAAAGAATCTGACGACTGGGACGCACGCGCGTCCACCACCGAGCCCGTGGCTGCCTCCACCGGCCTCAACGCTCGGCCCGAGCCGGTCCCCACCTCCGGAGCGGGACGCGGGGGCACCGGGAAGGGAGGTGGGGGGGGTCGGGGAACGAACGCTCCCAAGGGCGGCCCAGGAGAAGGCCGGGCCACCAAGTCCCAGGCGCTCCGGGCACGGCAGACCCTCTCCTCTCCCACCGCGGCGGCACGACCCGACATGGGTTCCCGCAGCCGGAGGGGCACGGGCGCATGCTGGTCAACCCGGCCAGGCGGCCCCTCCGCCCCGGCTCGGGAGCGCGGCGGCAGTCACAGCCCCATAGATCTGCAGGCCCAATCTCAGGCGACAGCAGGAGGTGCCTACACCTCGGCGCCACCGGGGCTGCCAGCACCAGCGTGGCTCGCCTCCCGGAACTCTGCTTCGGGCCTGGCGGCTGAGTCACAGCCCTCGACAAGGTCGCAGGAGCTCCGGAGGGAAGGGACAATATAAAAGCGGCCGCCAGGAGGCGCCCGACAACCGGCTCGAACGTCCCCGGGCCGGATCCCGGTCGCCGGCCGGCCACCGAGGACGCCGGAGCGCCGGGCCGCCCAAACGCCCGAGCTCCTCCCGGAGCAGGGCGGGCGTCCCGTGCGGCCCCGAGGGGTCCGCCTCGGAGCTAGCTCCCTGCCCGACACGACACGACATGACACGGCGCGTCCCGATCCCCGGCAGCACACGGGGGCGGGGGTAGCTGGCAAGATGCCGCCGGGAGGCTGCCTGGAAGGGGACGCGATTCCAGGCCATGGGGGGGCACGCGGGGAATTCCACGGAGACGCCCACAGTGCCACAAGTGAGATCCCCAGCTCCCCGGAGGGTGAGAGGGAGGGAGGGAGGGAGGGAGGGAAGGCGTGGACCAGCGAAACGAAACCAGGCAAGCGCTCCGAGAACGACGCAGGAATTCATCCCTTCTGGCACGGAGAAGGGCTTTGGAAAGCTGACACGCAGAGCCCGGAAGCTAGAAACGAAAGTAAACATACACTCTGGCCCCACACAAATGGAAACAAACATCTATTTCTGCACAGACCGCGACAAAGTCCAAAGAGAACACATGGGTGTGTGGGTGGGGAACACGCCCTTGAGGTCAGAACGTGGATTTCAAAACGGACTCACCACAGTCACCGGCGGGCGGGGGCAGGGGCGGGGGCGGGGGGGCGGGAAGCAGCGTGTCAACAGCCATCCACTAAAGAAACCGCGTTCCAGGACATCTACACAATGCAACGTGGTGAGTGTGCGTGCGTGCGTGCGCGCGCACGTGCGTGTGAGAGAGAGATTTACAGCAAAGGTTCACAGTGACCTATCGTCCCACCAAAATCAAACCAAGCCAAACTACCAAAAAGTCAAAGTCAAGCTCTGGGACTGCTGTGGCCCTTCAAGGAGTACGTAAAGGCACACACATATGTACGTGTATGCACACGTGTACACGTACAGACACACACACGTGTACACGTACACACACACACGCATCTGAAAACCTCAAGCATGTCCCATAAGAGGTTCCTGTCCAAAACAGAGCAAGGCCTCATGCAACGCAGCCCCCCAGAACAAGCAACCCGATGGGGAAAGTGGGCAGGAGGCCTGAACAGAGCAGACCAAGACCAGGCATTTTCATCCACAAGGAAACAAAGCCAGAAAAAACCAACAGAAAACAACGCCCACAAAGGAAACAAAGCAACAAGGACGACGACCCCCACCACTCCAACAGCAACCGCAACACAGTTTTCCACTGTCAACAAAGCAACCAACAGTACCTTTCTTGGGGGGTGGGGGCGGGGACAAAACCAAAAGCCAAAGGAAACCTTTCCCTGAAATACAAGAAACAACTGGGGCTGCCTAGCTGGCGCACTGCTTAAGAATCCGCCCGCCACTGCAGGGGACACGGGTTCGATCCCTGCTCCAGGAAGGTCCCACATGCCGCAGAGCAACGAAGCCCGTGAGCCACAACGACTGAGCCCATGTGCCGCAACTCCTGAAGCCCCCGTGCCTGGAGCCCGTGCTCCGCACCAAGAGAAGCCACTGGCAATGAGGAGCCTGCGCACCACAACGAAGGGGAGCCCCCACTCACCGCAACGGAAAGAAAGCCCGCGCACAGCAAAAAAAGACCCAACGCAGCCCATCAAATACAGAACAATTTTTTTTTTTAAATGGAGGGTATGATAAAAAGCGCTGGCATTTCTCTGCACAAGCATACACAGCCAGGCCCAGGATCTGGAATCGCGACAGCAAGTTCCAAACGGCAGAGGAAAGTGGCTCCTGACGGGACACCTATTTTTCACGCTGAGAGAGACCACCACCATGTCATGCTGGAGGACTCAGAGATATCACCTGGTGCCTGACAGAATGGCTCCCCGACAACAGATGACACTACGGAAAACAGCACAGAAGTCCCTGAAAGCACTGCACCAACAACTACCACGTGACCCAGCAACTCCACTACGTGCCCACCGAGGGGGTGAGGGTGACACATACATACACGTGTATGTGTATCCACACCTATCCCTATGTAGCCATAGTTAGGGACATACCGATAGCGCTCTCTGTGTGCATACGTCTCTACCTAGTCACACACAGGTGCACGCACGCTTATGACTCAACCCTACAAGGGAATGAGGTCTTGCCATCCGCGGAAACATGGAGAGACCCAGAGGGCATTGCGCTACACAAGATACCTCAGGTCGCGAGACTATCATGTCTGTGAAGAACGTGCACAGCAATACACACACATGAACACAAAGAAGGAACCGCAGACAGGTTCATCGACACCTAAAAGGAACAAATGGGGGGTGGCCAGAGGAGGGAGGGAGGGGGGAAGAGGGAGACGAGTGCAATAGGTGAGGGAGAGGAAGCGGTGCCCACTTCTAGTTATGAAATAAACAACGCACTCGCAGGATGTCATGTACAGCAGGCGGAATAGAGTCCATCCTACTGTCATGACATCGAATGGTGACAGACAGTAACGAGACTTATCACGGAGATCCCTGGGTCATGTGTAAACATAGCCACTCGCTAGGGTATACACCTGAAAACCAATATACTCTTGTCAGTCTGTTAGACTTCAATTTTAAAAGGGCGGGGGGAGGAGGGAGGGAGGGGGGAGGGGGGCAGAGAAAGGAGGAAGAGGAAGAGGAGGGTGGTGGGGGAGGAGGAGGAGGGGGAGGAGGAGGAGGAGGAGGAGGAGGAAAAAGATGGCTTGCCTTGAAGAAATCAACAAAAGGAAAGAGCGAGAGAGACAGAGACAGAGGCAGAGAGAGACGCGAGATCAAGACTGGACACTCAGGTGACTGCAAGAGTTAAGGGAGATTAAGACAAGAAACAAACTCCCAACAGTAGTTTGGTAAGTCCAAAATCAAGATTTGGATATCATGCTGGCATCAAGCACCAACCCTTCTAAATGGACACAAAGACACACAGGCCTCCCTCACTTGGGGCCAGGGGGGTGGTCGTCAGGACCAGGAAATGACCATGCAAGCGGAAGCTGGAAAAGGCAACCTTGTTCATCCACGGCGGAAACATACCATGGTCCCACAGCATTCAAAACATTGTATCAAAACATGTACAAACGGCTCTTCCTCACTCCCAATGAAAACTGCAGAGAACGTCCAAAACAGCCAACGTATGATTTGCTTAGTAGATTGTCATGGAGAGCCTCGACCAGAAAGCATCGCTTTCGGTTTGTAACATCATAGGAACAGCAGTCTCAACAGCGCTTGCCTTCTTGGCGCAGTATCATTTCTACGCCTGGATACACAGTCCTACTTTGGGGTGGGGGGGGTGGGGGTGAGGGAGCCCTGCCAGCAGTTCCTATTTTTCAAAGCAGACCTCTTCCCCCTCCCCCCAACCACCACCACCATTTTTCTTATTTTTTTTCTCTTTCCTCTGGTCTCAGGTTCTGCCCAATCCAGTCCACTGGCCTCCATCCCAGGCCACTGTGGGCTGTGTGTACAGATTTGCAAGATGAAGACAGTTCTCCCCAGAGAACCGGGCAGCCGCCCGGCTGAGATCTAAAAACCGATCTGCTCATGCAATTCCACTTTTTCTTTTTCTCTTTTAAATGGGCTTCTTTCTGTCAAGGAGAAGATTTCCAAATCAAAAGGAGACCGAAAGATTTCTAGGTTCCACAGCTTCAGGATTCCATGGATCGGGGGTGTCAAAAATTCTGTGCAGGGCCTTCAGTAAAGGCCGTCTTTCTCAGCGCACACAAGTCAACCCGAGACCAAGGCAACCTGAGGGCAAAACCCCTCGCTTGATTTCATTTCTCCCATTAGGCCCCGAACATCAGAGCGCGTGTGACAGAGAGAGAGAGAGAGAGAGAGAGAGAGAGAGAGAGAGAGAAACCCCACAAAAGAGAAACAAACGAAAACCCCAGCAAAGGTTCCATACATTGTTCGCCAGGATTGGAAGTGATGAGGTCGTTGCGGGGGAGGGGGAGAATATGCGGAGGGCACTTGGAAACCTCGCGGTTGCAGCCAGCAGGTGCTGACAGATACGTTTTTGAAAGCGGCTGGCGGCGCCCTTGAGCTTCCTACGGTTCTGACCATACCCGTTCTCAGGGAGGTGGCTGTGGAGCCCAGGATAGGCCACGCCAAAATGCACCTCCGTGGCACAGTGATCATTTGGCGTGACGGTGACCTCAAGAAGGCGGCCAACACAAGAGGAACCCTTGGGCTCTCCTTTGTGTCTCCCTGAAAGCGAGACATCCATCTCTCTCTTGGGTGAAAGGCGCACTCCCTGCATCCGCACCTGGAGTTAGGAGGACGCTCCGATCCCCAAAGTAGGGAATTCATTCGGGCCGAGAAGCCTAGGGAGACAAACACTGTGACTTCTTTCAGGGACCCCCCCAAGCCCAAACTCTGTTTAGATTCTTCCTTCCCTCAGGGCACACCCGAAAGCTAAGTCTCTCGGTCTGATCCCTGTCTCACACATGTACTGTCCCTTGGTCTACACAGTCGAAAAGCTGCCCGCCTCAGCCACTTCTCAGGGCTAGAAGGTAAAACAACAACAACAACAACAACAACAACAACAAACGAACACGTGTTCCCGCTCCCGCTTCCTCTATCCGCCTGCCTTGAGTCCATGTTAGGATGAGTCCAGCCACGAGGACTCAAGAGGGGCAGAGGGGGAGATTTCCCCCTCCCCCAAACAGGAAGGCGTCTGGAACTCTCTTCCCAGTGGCCACCCGGCTCAACTCTGGGTGCCTGAACCCTAGTTTGCCTCCTTTCGATTTTTAAATGCTCTTCCCTGGGTTAGAATCACAAGGAGAGATGCTCACGCGTGTATGTCTTCCAAGTTTTACGTGACATGGGGCAGCCCTCCTAAGAAAGCAAAGAAAGACTCAGAGAAGTGGCAACACCTACAATCTCTTCGGTTCTGCTGAGGAGAGGGAGGAAATCTGGGAAAGTAACTATACTATGGCCCGGGCTGGCGGGCGCCGGGGGTGGGGGTGGGGGGGGCGGGGGAGAGTTAAGGGAGCTAAAGGAGGATGAGATTTCTTAGAAACTCATTCTTAGGCACAGACACATTGGAGGGATGCGGGACCCCACCTCTTCTTTTCCCTTGTGTTGGGAAGATCATTCGGCTCCTGCCAGCTGGGGTTTCATTCCCCCACGAATCATCAGGCGAGTGCTCTGGAGAAAAGAGTGAGAGCACAGGTCAGGCGAACATGGAGAAGATGGCTGCCAGATGCCCGGGGCCACACGGATGTCTTCGGGGGCACAGGCACGTCCACGATCTGTGCACCATGTCTACGGCAGATTGGGTGTGTAGGTCATTTTGAACAGGCTCCCATCCACCTGCCCTCATTGGGGTCCTGTCTCCAGCTCCCCTGAGCGGTGCCGTCACGGCTAGGTGAAGACAGGGCTCCTCCAGGGGCGGGCCCGTGCCAGAGAAAGGGAGACGGCAGTGAAGTCATCGAGCTTCGGGTACTTCTACCAGAGTGACTCTCCTTCATCAAGTCCCCGGCAGGTGGAGGGACACGTCTTTCTGACACAGTGGGGCCAGGGGAGGCTTAGAAAAAGGCTTCTGACAACCGCACCATCAAGTATGAGCTCTCCGTTTCCTTGACGGAAGAGTCCCCCACTTTCCCAAGTGGTAGAGCTAGGAACGGGCCCCTTGGGTCCCATCTTACACGTGAGAATGACATGCTGACTTTACTCCTCTTCAAGGCGGAGTTTGTAAAAGGTCAGCCCTGGAGGAAGGACCCAGCTTGCCAGTCCTCTCATGCTATCATCCAAGCCAAGGAGAGCCGTGCCAGAGCTCCACGGAAGGAATACGGCGATCGGCTGCCTTTGGAGAAGATGGCTCTGTGAGCAGCAGCATGGAAACCAACCGAGAAGCAGGGGCCACTCTAGAGGCCAGCAGGGTCCTTAGGGGCCCAGCCAGGCCAGGCCAGGCCAGGATGGAGAGAGGGGATGGAGCCAGACCTTTGAGGCCCTAGCCTCCACAGCACCTGGGATTCTGCTGGGATTCTTGAGAAACTCACTCCACATTCTAGAAGGGCCTGCGTGTAACAAAGATACGAAGCCATACTTTCCTTAAAGAGCACCTGCCCTCAGGAAGTGGCACTCAGCACGCTCGCTGGTGATGGGCCAGACACACCCATAGACACTCAGGTTCCAGGGAAAAGCTTTGCTCAGCTCTTTCTCCCCTTCCGTCCTCAAAACACAAAGCCATCGCTTCCGGATACCAGGGAAGCTCTCAGGTAGGTTGTGCTGGGGCGGGCGCCAACTAGAACTGTGAAGAGGGGAGATCGGAGCCGCAGAAGCTCTGGGGCCCCGAGGAAAGACGCCGCCGATCCACCTCTCGCACCTTCCTCTCAGTGGGAGGGCCAGGGACTCTCCCTCCGCACAGGATCCTGGCCACACACGAGGGAGGGCCCACACCCACTTTCCTGCTCCTCTTTGCTTGGGGTGGGTTCAGAGACACTGGACTCGGCTCATCCCTCTCCACAGCGGCTCGTCCCTCTCCACAGCCGTGCACGGCAGGCAGCAGAGCAGAAGAACAAGAGCTGGCATCGTCCACCGTTCCCAGAGCTGCTCCATTCCCGTCCACGCGCATCCGGATGGGGCGCACAGACAGGGTGCTCGTCCTGAGGTCACCGTGTCGCTCCAGGTGCGGATTCCCGAGATGGTGACATCTCGGTCGAGGAGACCGTCCCCTGTGAGACCACAGGCTTGGCAGTATTGGCGAGAGCATGCTTCGTGGGCCATCTGCAATTCCATGTCACCGGAAACATACCGTGTCAAACTTGTGCTCGGCCTCCAAGTCAAAGGGCTGCCTGAGGACTTTGACCGACAATTCCAGTTGCTCCTGGCCTAAGAGACACAACTTCTCCCAAGGAAACAAACCGTAACACAATGGAAAGTCTGACCTACCTCAAGACGCGTGTTTGACGTGGCACGGCCATGTCTGGAGGCTCATGTGACTTCCATGCGGGGGCAGCCTGGGAACCGCCTTTCTGAGTCTCCCCCTCCCCGTGCGACCCCAGGGTAGGGCTGGTGCAAAGAGAACGCTGGATGGGATGTAGGCATTGGAAGTGAAGCCACAGCCAAGGCTCTCTGCAGGCTGTTGCCATCCCACATGGTGACAGGTGGGCACAGAGGTGCAGGGTGGAAGGCTGTCCATCCCCACACACACACACACACACACACCCGCCGCACTGCGTCTGGCTAGTGTTCCCAGCTGGTGCCCCCTGGACGACAGTGACCCAGGCCACTCCTGGCTGCCTGGCCGCAGATCCACCGAGGGACAGCTGTGCCTTCCCCCGAGTCTCTCCATGTCTCCCCTGTGGCCCCGCACATCGGTGGCTACCTTTCCCTGCGGGCGCTGACAGCTCCATCGGCACTGCCACCTCCGCCACTGCCACCGGGCACTCAGAGGACTGAGAGCCACAGCCTTCCCTCCCCTCCCCTCCCCTCCCCTCCTCCGCAGCCCAGCCCAGCCCTGCCCTGCCCAGCTGCTCCCAGGCCTCTGGAAGGTCCAGTTCCTAGAACGAGGTCTTCATTCCTGTGACTCCCACGGTGTCTCTGTTTCCATGACACAGACCGGCTATGTTGTCCCGACAGTAGGACACACACAGAAACCCTGTGTGAAAATCATGAGGCTGACAGCATCATTAGTCATCTGAGACAGAAAATCAATAAAGATATCGTATTAAATACACATAATTATAGGTAGGGGTGTGTGTTTGTGTGTGTGTGTGTGTGTGTGTGTGTGTGTCTGTCTGTTTGTCTGTCTGTCTGTATCTCACTGCAGCATTCACACAAGCATTGCCAGCCAAGCAGAACCTCAGGTCTCTGTGATAATTGTCCCTGGGGATGTTCTGCCGACTGTCACGCAGAGACCGTCGTTGTACGGAGACACAGGTAAAGATGTGTGTTTGTCAAGACAGGAGAATACAGAAAACACATCCTATTTCACAGGGATGAACTAGTGTCATGATGCCAACCTCGGAACATGGGCACACGTTCATGCTCCTGGCCAGGCCCTGCAAGCATTAGGGGACCATCGCTTCTGTCCTTGTATGGGCCGCTCACTGCACCGAGTTCTTAGTCACCTCACGTAGCCCTCACCGCAAATCCACACCTTGAACATGGTCCTCCTTCCTCATCGCCACCGCCACCACGTTGCTCCTGGTCTCTTTAAACGCGCACGCGTCCCTGGTGGGTGGGGTAAGGAGCCAGCTCCCCCCACCCCACCCCACTCCGGTGCCTGCCTGCCTGCCTGCCTGCCTGCCTGCCTGCCTGCGTGCATGCGTGCGTGGAGTAGAAGCAGGGAATGTTCTGTCGTTCCCCCTTCCCAACCCGCGAACGAAGGAAACCTTCGTGTATCTTTCTATACTTTATGTGCTGTCGCCTACATGTGTTCCCCCATTTTTCTTTATCCACAAGAGCTCCCTGCAGTCCCCACTCTCTGTATGAATGGCATTCACACACATCCAAAGTGAATTTATTTCAGCTTCTATCGGGTGGCATATCCAGATAGATCCTTTAGGTCAGGAAGCACAGAAACACAGCCAAGTCGAGTGAGTGCTGAACCAGAGTCATTTAGGAATCCTATGAGGTGACCAGTGTGGAAGGAGCATGTGTTCCAAGGCACTTCTTTTGATGTCTTAGGTTTACCTAGCCAGCAATGCAGATCCCATGAAAGTGGCCAGAGATCTTTTCTCCATAGGCTCTCCTGTTACGGAATGCAAGTGTGTTCCCGCACCCACGGACGACACACAGTGAGGCCAAACAAGGGGACACGTCAGAGTTTGGGGCAGGGGAAGGTTTCTAGCATGGCCGAGCAAGGGGAGGGTGGGAATCTTTCTTTTCCAGAAAAGTTAGAACTTCTCTCAAGTTGCATGGGCCCAGAAAATGCTTTCTCCTCTTCGATCATCAGTCAAGGAAAGGTAGCACCTGGTTTTTCACGAGGAGATTTTCTTCCTAATTCCAGTTATCTTATAAAATAAAGAAGAAAAATTCTGTTAATGTTTCACATAAGCGTCCAGGACTATTTCACTTCCATGATTTGAAGAAATGTTATTTTCTCTCTGACTGACACTGTCCTTGAAGGACCAAGCTAAACTTCTAAGGAGCCAAATTCCAAATCATTTTGAGACTAGGAAATACAAAGTGTAGTGTCATAGATTGATTGATCGATCCATTGATTTCATCAGACAGCAGTCGTCACTTCTAAGATTATTCGAACACCACTAACTCTTGTGTAACAAAGTTGAGATGTCTGCGCTCGAGGACGCGCGCACGCGTGTGTGTGTGTGTGTGACTCATAAGGGGATGTTTTCCATAGCTGTGCACTATGGCACTGCAGGATCTCTGGTTGCTGAGTACTCAGAGGTGCAAGCCCCGATACAGAGCTTGGACTGTGAAGTTATGCATGGGTTCTCAATGGTGTGTGTGGGGTCGGCCCCCCTAATCCCCCATGTTGGTTGTTCAACGGTCAACTCTAATATATAGATCAGAGAGGATATCATCCATGTGCTTCATATGAATAACTTTCCCAAATAATCTTTATCTTTTTCAAAGGAAGACATCCTGTAATCCATTTCATAAGATGCTATTGGGAACCTACTCCCCCAGCATGTGAATTATCCCTACAGAGTGCAAGATCCCTGAGAAGGAGGAGCCCTGCACGCTGAGACACCAGGAAAGTAGGCTTTTAGATGATATTGTCTGCTTCTCATGGGATGACGGTGTCTACTGATCCTATTCAAGTGTGTAAAATGAGAGCCCCCTGGCAAGGATCAGCAGAAGGTCTTTTCTGCTGGGCCCTGGGCTCTTCCTTAAAGTGGGGAGGCCAAGAGCCTCAAGAAGGAAGAAAGGAAGGAAGGAAGGAAGGTGGGAGGGAGGGAGGGAGGGAGGGGAGGGTTTGCCCAGTGCCATCAGGCCCGTGTGTCACCCTAAAGAGAAGGGCAGCCATTGCCACTGCTGGAATCATGTCCCCATTTCCTGGGCAGGACATTCAAGAAGGCCTCCTCCTGTGTGTTTCGTGCATCACCTCGACGGTGCCCCCAGGAATAGTCACCGGAGGAAACTGTGCAGCTGAGCCAACCTGCCTGGGAACACGGCCTCCTTCCTTTAAGAAGTGGAAAACTCGCCCAGTGCTCTCTCTGTTGTTGTTTTTCCGGTCCTTATCCTTGTCCTTGTCATCGGCGTCATCGTCGTTACTGTTGTTAACAAGTGAAAGATAGTGAGTCAGAAAGAGAAAAACAAATATTGTATATTCACACATATATGTGGACTGCAGAAAAATGGTACACATCAACTGGTGTGCAAGGCAGAAATAGAGACACAGATGTAGAGCACAAACATATGGACACCAAGTGGGGAAAGTGGGGAGGGTTGGGGGGGAATGAATTGGAAGATTGGGGTACCAAATTGTACACTCTAAATATATAGTTTATTGTAAAACATAAAAAGAAAATAAGTTAAAAAAAGAAAAAGTGAATGATGCCTCCGTCTAGAGGAATACTTGGCAGTTATTATGTTCAGGACCATTTCTTTTTCGGCCATTGATGGAAAACTCCTTGGATCCTGTTAGCATTTAGGGATTCAAGGAGTGCAGTTCTTCATAGGTTCTGTCACGTCGTTAGGAGGGGAATCCTCATCAAGTTGCTTCAACGAGGACTACGTGTCCTTCAGATGCGGAGATGGAAACGAATGGTGCACTGCGGGGCGGTGGGGGGGCGGGGGCGCGATGATAGGCACCCAGGACTCCTTCCCCCAGGCCTCCTTTTGTTCCCTCACTGCTTCCTGGAGAAGGGACACCACACCCCACCCCCACACACACACCCTCTAGGTGTGCTATTTGCTGTCCATAATTTCACGTGCCCTTTGGGCATGGCTGATAGAGACGGACATGAAGCAGCAGGACGGCAAGCTGGCACCTGGGCCTAGGGAAGTTTCACAAGTGAAATATCAGAACTGGAGCTGGGACAGACATGCCTCCCCTTCCCGGGGCCGGGGATGGGGGGGTGGGGTGCAGAAGCTGGGCTGGGGGAGCTGGAGACGAGGGGCACAGAGAGAGGCGGGGAAGGGAGGCCCCTCGTGGGCCTGGGAGAGACGGGGATCGGGGGCGGGGCGGTGGGGGGCAGGGGGCCACTGCTGACCAGCCTCGGTTCGGGTTCCCTGTCCCCCATCCTGCTGAGAACTTGCCTTTGCTTCCTGCCCTCAGGTGTGCGAGAGGAGCATGTTTCTTTTCAATAAAGACCAATACATTATGTCACACTGTGTTTGGTTTTGCTTGTTCATGTTCCAGACGAGGCCAAAGAACTCTCCCAGGGGAGGTGTGGGTACAAAGGATCTGACAGGATGGGAAGGTGCGGGTCCGTGCATGGGCCAAGAAATCCAGAAAATCTGTCGTAGCTGAGACTCAGGCCTTTTTCAGAAATAGGCCAAGAGAGTTCAGCTTTGACCATTCCCTGCCAAGTAGTCATCACAGGTGCTTCCTGGAAGGGATTGAGTTGCAGAAACCAGCGTGGCCCGCAGCCCTCAGGTCTCAGCCCGGCAGGCAGGCAGGCAGGCAGGCAGCGGCTACTGTCTGTTGGTCCCGCCCCACCCCGCCCCCGCCCCCGCCCCTGCCTGCTTCTCCACCGCTCGCTCCTTCCCAAGTCGCCAGGGGCCGATTATAAACCAGTGGAGGGGGGGGAGCGTGTGGGGGGCGGTGTCAGTGAAGAAGATTTGTAGATGTTAGGGTGGAAGCAACTTTAGCAGTTTGAAATGGCTGTGATGATGGGTGTTTGGTTCGACTTTCAGAGTGGCTCTCACAGAAACAGGCACCAGGATGGTTTCCATAGGAGCTGTGGTGGCCATGTCTCTAAAGTTTTCACCAAGTCCTCCAGCTTCGGTCTGTAGGGCTTCAGGCAAAGGGCCGTTTTCGTTGTCAGTGATGCCAAGTCAAAAGGGTGGGCTGGGCGAAAGTGGGAAACATTCATGGAGAGAGTTGTAGCCCGATATTGGGGGCAACTTGAAAGACTTCAGGATCCAGTCCGGTTTTCAGGTGAAAAGCAGCACCCTAAGGAAAATGAATAGCACCAGAATCTCATATCCACAAGTGTGTATTCCCGTTTTATGGAAACGTAACGTGGGCCTCTAAGGAACGCATGCAAGTGACTCTCTTGCCAAAGAAATAAGGAGCCTCACGGAGAGTTTCTGAATTCTGGACGGAGCAGGTAGGGAGAAAAAGAGAAGTGATTCCATTTTGCTGACAAGGGTACAAGTCACCAAATGGATGTCCAACTTTTAAAATAAATTGGGTTTTGTTTGTTTTCATTTTCCCTTGTAGCTGGCAAAGAAAAGATTTCACAATCCGTCCTGTTCTCTCTCTCTCTCTCTCTCACTCAGGTTAGGAGATTCTTTTCTGTTTGAAATAATTGAAGCATTTATAATGTCGTGCAGTTTCAGGTGTACAGCACAGTGATTTAGATAGAAAGATAGGTAGATAGATAGATGATAGATAGATAGATAGATAGATAGATAGATATAGATAGATTCTGTTTCAGATTTTTTTTCTCTTATAGGTTATTACAAAGTATTGAGTATAGTTTCCTGTGCCAAGTCGTAAGAGCTTGTTGATTATCCACTTTATGTATAGGAATGTGTATATGTTCATCCCAAGCTCCTAAGGTATCCGCACCCTGCCCCCCACCCCGGCTTCCCCAATCAGTCCTATTGTAGACAAGTAGTCATACACACACTATCATCCTAGCCCTCAGTTCATTCAGCCCCACGTAGGTCACTCTTTCTTCTCGGAGTCCAGTTTTCCCATCGGCCGTGTCAATCTTGCCTGATGATTGAGTGTGACTGGAAAAGTGATGGTCCCAAGAAGTTTGCAAGAGCTTTTGTGAAGGCTCATAGGACTTGCCCAGCGAAGTGGGTGCCTTGGTCACTGCAGGCTGTGGAAGGTATACCCAAAGTGGCAAACACAATTTTTTTTTAACCGTCTCTATGCCATGGTGAGGACAGAAGGCTTGCAGCAAGGGGAGGCTTCAACCCACATGGAAACCATACTCACCGTCACAGGAACGTTTGGAGGACCCATACTACGTGGCAGTGGAGTGAAGTCCAGTGGCCGGGGTTCAGGGGTTCCTGAGAGAGGAGGTCTGACGCCTCTGGGGACAAAGAGAATTGTTCTCTCCCAGGGTTACAAGCATGACAGGTCAGCCATTGCAGGTAACCTGTAGAAATCTTCCCACCAGCATCTATTTACAATTGGAGCCATTCTAAATGCACCAAGGTGGGTGGCGGAATGTGGGGGGAGGCGGGGAGAAGGGGGGGAGGTTCCCCGGGAAGCCTGAGACATGGAGACCCAGTGGCCGGCCGGGCTGCTGCCCCTCTCTGGGGTCTGCTGTCCCTCTCTGGGGTCTGCTGTAGCCCTGACCCTCTGTTGAATGGACAGAATGGGCGTGTCATGCCCCACTCATCACCTCCCCTTCGGGCCCACAGAGGCGCTTCCGTGAGCTGCCTACACCCCCCTCCAGTCGGCTGGAGGGGAGGGAGTCTGCGGTATGGGTAAGCAAACGGCCCACGGGAGCGTTCGCGGCCAGGGCCGGGGCACGACCTCGGTAGGCTTGCTGCCCTCGGGCTCGCCCCTCGGGCCCTCGAGGGGGAGCACGCCCAAGATGCGTGACACAGCCCCCTCTCTCACAGGCCCCGGCCCCCACGATCGCTCCCACGCCCGCGCGCAGCCCCCCACGTAGCGGGGGCCACACGGGGCGTGCGCTCAGCCAAGCTCAGCCCCCCGCGGCACGCCGCTGAGGACCAGCACAACGAGGCGGCCCCTGACCCCACCGCCGGGGGGGGAACAGGCGGGCGCACCTCCCTTACCGTCTCGACCCCCCCCAAGAGAGAGCCGCTCACGGCACATGCCACGGTGGCAGAGACCCGAGGGACACGCTGGGAAAGGGGAACAACACCACCGCTCGGCCTCGGGCACCTGAGGGACGACCTGGAGCGCTCCAGGAGCACCACGGAGGGCCAGGCGAGGCACGCTCGCACACCGACGGGGGCGCGCAGCGTGGCGGCGGGGCGGCCCTCCCCGCCGCGGGGAGGGCCGCTCGCGAGGCGTACGCCAAGGAGGCAAAGCGAGAGCGTCTGCTGCATCCGAGGACCCCGGTCCCCGCGCCCACGCTGGGAGGCGGGGGCGGGAGACCGCGGGTTCAGGGCCGGAGGCCGCACCCCTGCCTTCCGCACACCCCGGGAGGCGGGGCGGAAGAGAGGCGAGGAGCCCGCGGACAGAACGAGAAGAGCGGTCCTGTCCCCCAGGAACGTCCGTCCCTCGTCTGGCATGGCTTAGGCCCAGCCCGGCGGAGCGTGGCACCACCACATCAATCGGTTGACCCACCCAGCCTAAAGCCACAGCGGGAGAGGCCCGCAGGGGAGGCACGGCGAGGACCCGTCACACTGAGGCCCGCTTCCGCCTCGCCGGCGCCCCTTCCTCTCGGGCAAGAGCAGCCAACCACCCCAGGACGAGAACGCCTGACACGGGGCACAGAGCCTGTGGGGTGGGGTCGTGCCGGCCACTCACCACCGGGTGCCTGCAGCGGGGGCAGCGCACAGGGTCGAGCACCCAACGCCACCTGGCCCCGCCGCCCTCGGGCTCAGCCAGCGGCCGGAGGCGGCACCGCGGGTCGGAGCAGCCGGACGCGCACGCAAGAGCCGGCACGCAGGCCCAAGCGGGCAGCTCAAGTGGCAAGGACCGAGCCGGGTATCAGACAGCCACCCCCATCCCGGAGTCCTGCCCGCGTCCGGAGCCCCAGCGTCTATCGGCGACAGACGCAGAAGAACACCATGTCAGCACCTATCTGGTGGCAAAAAGGCCCCATTTCCGGCGAAAAAAATCATCGCGCCCGACAGCGGGGCCCAGCCACGAGGTTCACGGGGGCCCCCGGAACCTCGGTCCGGCCACCTGCCCCCAACACTTCCCCATCCACACTTGCCCCGGAGCGCCCAAGGCCACCTGGTCGACCCGGGGATGGAGGGGTGGCAGAGTGGGCCGGGGACACGGGGGAGAGGGAGCGGGCTGGGGATGCCCTCCCCGGTCCCCCCACGCGGGCAGGGACCGGTCCATCCGAGTCTCCGGGCCAGGACTTGGTTCCAAGAAAGAAACTCAGCACCCCTCCAAGCCTCCTCCGATGAGCGGGCCCCATGAGGGACCACGCCCGGGCCCGGGAGCCCCTCCCCGGGCCACCCAGTAGGGCTCGCGCCAGTCCCCACCTCCCGGCCCGGACTCGGGGTGGAGGGCGGAGGGGGGAGACAAAGTCGCGTCCGACGACCGGGACCCACGCGGGTATGCTGACAGGCCGGGTGCACCCTCGCCGGCCACCTGCGCGAGCAGGGGCCGGTCCGTCCACGTCTCCGGACCCATCGGGACTTGAACCCATTTCTCCAGGGAGACGCCCGGAGCCCACGGGGCAACGCACCCAGGCCCGGGCCAGCCTCTCCGGGTCACTGCTGGCGGCCGAGGCCGGTCCTCACCTCTGGAGTCCGGCTCGGAAAACCATCGGTCCGAAAGAATCTGACGACTGGGACGCACGCGCGTCCACCACCGAGCCCGTGGCTGCCTCCACCGGCCTCAACGCTCGGCCCGAGCCGGTCCCCACCTCCGGAGCGGGACGCGGGGGCACCGGGAAGGGAGGTGGGGGGGGTCGGGGAACGAACGCTCCCAAGGGCGGCCCAGGAGAAGGCCGGGCCACCAAGTCCCAGGCGCTCCGGGCACGGCAGACCCTCTCCTCTCCCACCGCGGCGGCACGACCCGACATGGGTTCCCGCAGCCGGAGGGGCACGGGCGCATGCTGGTCGACCCGGCCAGGCGGCCCCTCCGCCCCGGCTCGGGAGCGCGGCGGCAGTCACAGCCCCATAGATCTGCAGGCCCAATCTCAGGCGACAGCAGGAGGTGCCTACGCCTCGGCGCCACCGGGGCTGCCAGCACCAGCGTGGCTCGCCTCCCGGAACTCTGCTTCGGGCCTGGCGGCTGAGTCACAGCCCTCGACAAGGTCGCAGGAGCTCCGGAGGGAAGGGACAATATAAAAGCGGCCGCCAGGAGGCGCCCGACAACCGGCTCGAACGTCCCCGGGCCGGATCCCGGTCGCCGGCCGGCCACCGAGGACGCCGGAGCGCCGGGCCGCCCAAACGCCCGAGCTCCTCCCGGAGCGGGGCGGGCGTCCCGCGCGGCCCCGAGGGGTCCGCCTCGGAGCTAGCTCCCTGCCCGACACGACACGACACGACACGGCGCGTCCCGATCCCCGGCAGCACACGGGGGCGGGGGTAGCTGGCAAGATGCCGCCGGGAGGCTGCCTGGAAGGGGACGCGATTCCAGGCCATGGGGGGGGGGCGGGGAATTCCACGGAGACGCCCACAGTGCCACAAGCGAGATCCCCAGCTCCCCGGAGGGTGAGAGGGAGGGAGGGAGGGAGGGAAGGCGGGGACCAGCGAAACGAAACCAGGCAAGCGCTCCGAGAACGACGCAGGAATTCATCCCTTCTGGCACGGAGAAGGGCTTTGGAAAGCTGACACGCAGAGCCCGGAAGCTAGAAACGAAAGTAAACATACACTCTGGCCCCACACAAATGGAAACAAACATCTATTTCCGCACAGACCGCGACAAAGTCCCAAGAGAACACATGGGTGTGTGGGTGGGGAACACGCCCTTGAGGTCAGAACGTGGATTTCAAAACGGACTGACCACAGTCACCGGCGGGCGGGGGCAGGGGCGGGGGCGGGGGGGCGGGGAGCAGCGTGTCAACAGCCATCCACTAAAGAAACCGCATTCCAGGACATCTACACAATGCAACGTGGTGAGTGTGCGTGCGTGCGTGCGCGCGCACGTGCGTGTGAGAGAGAGATTTACAGCAAAGGTTCACAGTGACCTATCGTCCCACCAAAATCAAACCAAGCCAAACTACCAAAAAGTCAAAGTCAAGCTCTGGGACTGCTGTGGCCCTTCAAGGAGTACGTAAAGGCACACACATATGTACGTGTATGCACACGTGTACACGTACAGACACACACACGTGTACACGTACACACACACACGCATCTGAAAACCTCAAGCATGTCCCATAAGAGGTTCCTGTCCAAAACAGAGCAAGGCCTCATGCAACGCAGCCCCCCAGAACAAGCAACCCGATGGGGAAAGTGGGCAGGAGGCCTGAACAGAGCAGACCAAGACCAGGCATTTTCATCCACAAGGAAACAAAGCCAGAAAAAACCAACAGAAAACAACGCCCACAAAGGAAACAAAGCAACAAGGACGACGACCCCCACCACTCCAACAGCAACCGCAACACAGTTTTCCACTGTCAACAAAGCAACCAACAGTACCTTTCTTGGGGGGTGGGGGCAGGGACAAAACCAAAAGCCAAAGGAAACCTTTCCCTGAAATACAAGAAACAACTGGGGCTGCCTAGCTGGCGCACTGCTTAAGAATCCGCCCGCCACTGCAGGGGACACGGGTTCGATCCCTGCTCCAGGAAGGTCCCACATGCCGCAGAGCAACGAAGCCCGTGAGCCACAACGACTGAGCCCATGTGCCGCAACTCCTGAAGCCCCCGTGCCTGGAGCCCGTGCTCCGCACCAAGAGAAGCCACTGGCAATGAGGAGCCTGCGCACCACAACGAAGGGGAGCCCCCACTCACCGCAACAGAAAGAAAGCCCGCGCACAGCAAAAAAAGACCCAACGCAGCCCATCAAATACAGAACAATTTTTTTTTTTAAATGGAGGGTATGATAAAAAGCGCTGGCATTTCTCTGCACAAGCATACACGGCCAGGCCCAGGATCTGGAATCACGACAGCAAGTTCCAAACGGCAGAGGAAAGTGGCTCCTGACGGGACACCTATTTTTCACGCTGAGAGAGACCACCACCATGTCATGCTGGAGGACTCAGAGATATCACCTGGTGCCTGACAGAATGGCTCCCCGACAACAGATGACACTACGGAAAACAGCACAGAAGTCCCTGAAAGCACTGCACCAACAACTACCACGTGACCCAGCAACTCCACTACGTGCCCACCGAGGGGGTGAGGGTGACACATACATACACGTGTATGTGTATCCACACCTATCCCTATGTAGCCATAGTTAGGGACATACCGATAGCGCTCTCTGTGTGCATACGTCTCTACCTAGTCACACACAGGCGCGCGCACGCTTAAGACTCAACCCTACAAGGGAATGAGGTCTTGCCATCCGCGGAAACATGGAGAGACCCAGAGGGCATTGCGCTACACAAGATACCTCAGGTCGCGAGACTATCATGTCTGTGAAGAACGTGCACAGCAATACACACACATGAACACAAAGAAGGAACCGCAAACAGGTTCATCGACACCTAAAAGGAACAAATGGGGGGTGGCCAGAGGAGGGAGGGAGGGGGGAAGAGGGAGACGAGTGCAATAGGTGAGGGAGAGGAAGCGGTGCCCACTTCTAGTTATGAAATAAACAACGCACTCGCAGGATGTCATGTACAGCAGGCGGAATAGAGTCCATCCTACTGTCATGACATCGAATGGTGACAGACAGTAACGAGACTTATCACGGAGATCCCTGGGTCATGTGTAAACATAGCCACTCGCTAGGGTATACACCTGAAAACCAATATACTCTTGTCAGTCTGTTAGACTTCAATTTTAAAAGGGCGGGGGGAGGAGGGAGGGAGGGGGGAGGGGGGCAGAGAAAGGAGGAAGAGGAAGAGGAGGGTGGTGGGGGAGGAGGAGGGGGAGGAGGAGGAGGAGGAGGAGGAGGAGGAGGAGGAAAAAGATGGCTTGCCTTGAAGAAATCAACAAAAGGAAAGAGCGAGAGAGACAGAGACAGAGGCAGAGAGAGACGCGAGATCAAGACTGGACACTCAGGTGACTGCAAGAGTTAAGGGAGATTAAGACAAGAAACAAACTCCCAACAGTAGTTTGGTAAGTCCAAAATCAAGATTTGGATATCATGCTGGCATCAAGCACCAACCCTTCTAAATGGACACAAAGACACACAGGCCTCCCTCACTTGGGGCCGGGGGGGGGGGGGGTCGTCAGGACCAGGAAATGACCATGCAAGCGGAAGCTGGAAAAGGCAACCTTGTTCATCCACGGCGGAAACATACCATGGTCCCACAGCATTCAAAACATTGTATCAAAACATGTACAAACGGCTCTTCCTCACTCCCAATGAAAACTGCAGAGAACGTCCAAAACAGCCAACCTATGATTTGCTTAGTAGATTGTCATGGAGAGCCTCGACCAGAAAGCATCGCTTTCGGTTTGTAACATCATAGGAACAGCAGTCTCAACAGCGCTTGCCTTCTTGGCACAGTATCATTTCTACGCCTGGATACACAGTCCTACTTTGGGGTGGGGGGGGTGGGGGTGAGGGAGCCCTGCCAGCAGTTCCTATTTTTCAAAGCAGACCTCTTCCCCCTCCCCCCAACCACCACCACCATTTTTCTTATTTTTTTTCTCTTTCCTCTGGTCTCAGGTTCTGCCCAATCCAGTCCACTGGCCTCCATCCCAGGCCACTGTGGGCTGTGTGTACAGATTTGCAAGATGAAGACAGTTCTCCCCAGAGAACCGGGCAGCCGCCCGGCTGAGATCTAAAAACCGATCTGCTCATGCAGTTCCACTTTTTCTTTTTCTCTTTTAAATGGGCTTCTTTCTGTCAAGGAGAAGATTTCCAAATCAAAAGGAGACTGAAAGATTTCTAGGTTCCACAGCTTCAGGATTCCATGGATCGGGGGTGTCAAAAAGTCTGTGCAGGGCCTTCAGTAAAGGCCGTCTTTCTCAGCGCACACAAGTCAACCCGAGACCAAGGCAACCTGAGGGCAAAACCCCTCGCTTGATTTCATTTCTCCCATTAGGCCCCGAACATCAGAGTGCGTGTGACAGAGAGAGAGAGAGAGAGAGAGAGAGAGAGAGAGAGAGAAACCCCACAAAAGAGAAACAAACGAAAACCCCAGCAAAGGTTCCATACATTGTTCGCCAGGATTGGAAGTGATGAGGTCGTTGCGGGGGAGGGGGAGAATATGCGGAGGGCACTTGGAAACCTCGCGGTTGCAGCCAGCAGGTGCTGACAGATACGTTTTTGAAAGCGGCTGGCGGCGCCCTTGAGCTTCCTACGGTTCTGACCATACCCGTTCTCAGGGAGGTGGCTGTGGAGCCCAGGATAGGCCACGCCAAAATGCACCTCCGTGGCACAGTGATCATTTGGCGTGACGGTGACCTCAAGCAGGCGGCCAACACAAGAGGGACCCTCGGGCTCTCCTTTGTGTCTCCCTGAAAGCGAGACATCCATCTCTCTCTCGGGTGAAAGGCGCACTCCCTGCATCTGCACCTGGAGTTAGGAGGACGCTCCGATCCCCAAAGTAGGGAATTCATTGGGGCCGAGAAGCCTAGGGAGACAAACACTGTGACTTCTTTCAGGGACCCCCCCCAAGCCCAAACTCTGTTTAGATTCTTCCTTCCCTCAGGGCACACCCGAAAGCTAAGTCTCTCGGTCTGATCCCTGTCTCACACATGTACTGTCCCTTGGTCTACACAGTCGAAAAGCTGCCCGCCTCAGCCACTTCTCAGGGCTAGAAGGTAAAACAACAACAACAACAACAACAACAACAACAACAACAACAACAACAAACGAACACGTGTTCCCGCTCCCGCTTCCTCTATCCGCCTGCCTTGAGTCCATGTTAGGATGAGTCCAGCCACGAGGACTCAAGAGGGGCAGAGGGGGAGATTTCCCCCTCCCCCAAACAGGAAGGCGTCTGGAACTCTCTTCCCAGTGGCCACCCGGCTCAACTCTGGGTGCCTGAACCCTAGTTTGCCTCCTTTCGATTTTTAAATGCTCTTCCCTGGGTTAGAATCACAAGGAGAGATGCTCACGCGTGTATGTCTTCCAAGTTTTACGTGACATGGGGCAGCCCTCCTAAGAAAGCAAAGAAAGACTCAGAGAAGTGGCAACACCTACAATCTCTTCAGTTCTGCTGAGGAGAGGGAGGAAATCTGGGAAAGTAACTATACTATGGCCCGGGCTGGCGGGCGCCGGGGGTGGGGGTGGGGGGGGCGGGGGAGAGTTAAGGGAGCTAAAGGAGGATGAGATTTCTTAGAAACTCATTCTTAGGCACAGACACATTGGAGGGATGCGGGACCCCACCTCTTCTTTTCCCTTGTGTTGGGAAGATCATTTGGCTCCTGCCAGCTGGGGTTTCATTCCCCCACAAATCATCAGGCGAGTGCTCTGGAGAAAAGAGCGAGAGCACAGGTCAGGCGAACATGGAGAAGATGGCTGCCGGATGCCCGGGGCCACACGGATGTCTTCGGGGGCACAGGCACGTCCACGATCTGTGGACCATGTCTACGGCAGATTGGGTGTGTAGGTCATTTTGAACAGGCTCCCATCCACCTGCCCTCATTGGGGTCCTGTCTCCAGCTCCCCTGAGTGGTGCCGTCACGGCTAGGCGAAGACAGGGCTCCTCCAGGGGCGGGCCCGTGCCAGAGAAAGGGAGACGGCAGTGAAGTCATCGAGCTTCGGGTACTTCTACCAGAGTGACTCTCCTTCATCAAGTCCCCAGCAGGTGGAGGACACGTCTTTCTGACACAGTGGGGCCAGGGGAGGCTTAGAAAAAGGCTTCTTTCAACCGCACCATCAAGTATGAGCTCTCCGTTTCCTTGACGGAAGAGTCCCCCACTTTCCCAAGTGGTAGAGCTAGGAACAGGCCCTTCGGGTCCCATCTTACACGTGAGAATGACATGCTGACTTTACTCCTCTTCAAGGCGGAGTTTGTAAAAGGTCAGCCCTGGAGGAAGGACCCAGCTTGTCAGTCCTCTCATGCTATCATCCAAGCCAAGGAGAGCCGTGCCAGAGCTCCACGGAAGGAATACGGCGATCGGCTGCCTTTGGAGAAGATAGCTCTGTGAGCAGCAGCATGGAAACCAACCGAGAAGCAGGGGCCACTCTAGAGGCCAGCAGGGTCCTTAGGGGCCCAGCCAGGCCAGGCCAGGCCAGGATGGAGAGAGGGGGATGGAGCCGGACCTTTGAGGCCCTAGCCTCCACAGCACCTGGGATTCTGCTGGGATTCTTGAGAAACTCGCTCCACATTCTAGAAGGGCCTGCGTGTAACAAAGATACGAAGCCATACTTTCCTTAAAGAGCACCTGCCCTCAGGAAGTGGCACTCAGCACGCTCGCTGGTGATGGGCCAGACACACCCATAGACACTCAGGTTCCAGGGAAAAGCTTTGCTCAGCTCTTTCTCCCCTTCCGTCCTCAAAACACAAAGCCATCGCTTCCGGATACCAGGGAAGCTCTCAGGTAGGTTGTGCTGGGGCGGGCGCCAACTAGAACTGTGAAGAGGGGAGATCGGAGCCGCAGAAGCTCTGGGGCCCCGAGGAAAGACGCCGCCGATCCACCTCTCGCACCTTCCTCTCAGCGGGAGGGCCAGGGACTCTCCCTCCGCACAGGATCCTGGCCACACACGAGGGAGGGCCCACACCCACTTTCCTGCTCCTCTTTGCTTGGGGTGGGTTCAGAGACACTGGACTCGGCTCATCCCTCTCCACAGCGGCTCGTCCCTCTCCACAGCCGTGCACGGCAGGCAGCAGAGCAGAAGAACAAGAGCCGGCATCGTCCACCGTTCCCAGAGCTGCTCCATTCCCGTCCACGCGCATCCGGATGGGGCGCACAGACAGGGTGCTCGTCCTGAGGTCACCGTGTCGCTCCAGGTGCGGATTCCCGAGATGGTGACATCTCGGTCGAGGAGACCGTCCCCTGTGAGACCACAGGCTTGGCAGTATTGGCGAGAGCATGCTTCGTGGGCCATCTGCAATTCCATGTCACCGGAAACATACCGTGTCAAACTTGTGCTCGGCCTCCAAGTCAAAGGGCTGCCTGAGGACTTTGACCGACAATTCCAGTTGCTCCTGGCCTAAGAGACACAACTTCTCCCAAGGAAACAAACCGTAACACAATGGAAAGTCTGACCTACCTCAAGACGCGTGTTTGACGTGGCACGGCCATGTCTGGAGGCTCATGTGACTTCCATGCGGGGGCAGCCTGGGAACCGCCTTTCTGAGTCTCCCCCTCCCCGTGCGACCCCAGGGTAGGGCTGGTGCAAAGAGAACGCTGGATGGGATGTAGGCATTGGAAGTGAAGCCACAGCCAAGGCTCTCTGCAGGCTGTCGCCATCCCACATGGTGACAGGTGGGCACAGAGGTGCAGGGTGGAAGGCTGTCCATCCCCACACACACACACACACACACACCCGCCGCACTGCGTCTGGCTAGTGTTCCCAGCTGGTGCCCCCTGGACGACAGTGACCCAGGCCACTCCTGGCTGCCTGGCCACAGATCCACCGAGGGACAGCTGTGCCTTCCCCCGAGTCTCTCCATGTCTCCCCTGTGGCCCCGCACATCGGTGGCTACCTTTCCCTGCGGGCGCTGACAGCTCCATCGGCACTGCCACCTCCGCCACTGCCACCGGGCACTCAGAGGACTGAGAGCCACAGCCTTCCCTCCCCTCCCCTCCCCTCCCCTCCTCCGCAGCCCAGCCCAGCCCTGCCCTGCCCTGCCCAGCTGCTCCCAGGCCTCTGGAAGGTCCAGTTCCTAGAACGAGGTCTTCATTCCTGTGACTCCCACGGTGTCTCTGTTTCCATGACACAGACCGGCTATGTTGTCCCGACAGTAGGACACACACAGAAACCCTGTGTGAAAATCATGAGGCTGACAGCATCATTAGTCATCTGAGACAGAAAATCAATAAAGATATCGTATTAAATACACATAATTATAGGTAGGGGTGTGTGTTTGTGTGTGTGTGTGTGTGTGTGTCTGTCTGTCTGTCTGTCTGTCTGTCTGTATCTCACTGCAGCATTCACACAAGCATTGCCAGCCAAGCAGAACCTCAGGTCTCTGTGATAATTGTCCCTGGGGATGTTCTGCCGACTGTCACGCAGAGACCGTCGTTGTACGGAGACACAGGTAAAGACGTGTGTTTGTCAAGACAGGAGAACACAGAAAACACATCCTGTTTCACAGGGATGAACTAGTGTCATGATGCCAACCTCGGAACATGGGCACACGTTCATGCTCTGGCCAGCCCTGCAAGCATTAGGGACCATCGCTTCTGTCCTTGTATAGGCCGCTCACTGCACCGAGTTCTTAGTCACCTCACGTAGCCCTCACCGCAAATCCACACCTTGAACATGGTCCTCCTTCCTCATCGCCACCGCCACCACGTTGCTCCTGGTCTCTTTAAACGCGCACGCGTCCCTGGTGGGTGGGGTAAGGAGCCAGCTCCCCCCACCCCACCCCACTCCGGTGCCTGCCTGCCTGCCTGCCTGCCTGCCTGCCTGCCTGCGTGCATGCGTGCGTGGAGTAGAAGCAGGGAATGTTCTGTCGTTCCCCCTTCCCAACCCGCGAATGAAGGAAACCTTCGTGTATCTTTCTATACTTTATGTGCTGTCGCCTACATGTGTTCCCCCATTTTTCTTTATCCACAAGAGCTCCCTGCAGTCCCCACTCTCTGTATGAACGGCATTCACACACATCCAAAGTGAATTTATTTCAGCTTCTATCGGGTGGCATATCCAGATAGATCCTTTAGGTCAGGAAGCACAGAAACACAGCCAAGTCGAGTGAGTGCTGAACCAGAGTCATTTAGGAATCCTATGAGGTGACCAGTGTGGAAGGAGCATGTGTTCCAAGGCACTTCTTTTGATGTCTTAGGTTTACCTAGCCAGCAATGCAGATCCCATGAAAGTGGCCAGAGATCTTTTCTCCATAGGCTCTCCTGTTACGGAATGCAAGTGTGTTCCCGCACCCACGGACGACACACAGTGAGGCCAAACAAGGGGACACGTCAGAGTTTGGGGCAGGGGAAGGTTTCTAGCATGGCCGAGCAAGGGGAGGGTGGGAATCTTTCTTTTCCAGAAAAGTTAGAACTTCTCTCAAGTTGCATGGGCCCAGAAAATGCTTTCTCCTCTTCGATCATCAGTCAAGGAAAGGTAGCACCTGGTTTTTCACGAGGAGATTTTCTTCCTAATTCCAGTTATCTTATAAAATAAAGAAGAAAAATTCTGTTAATGTTTCACATAAGCGTCCAGGACTATTTCACTTCCATGATTTGAAGAAATGTTATTTTCTCTCTGACTGACACTGTCCTTGAAGGACCAAGCTAAACTTCTAAGGAGCCAAATTCCAAATCATTTTGAGACTAGGAAATACAAAGTGTAGTGTCATAGATTGATTGATCGATCCATTGATTTCATCAGACAGCAGTCGTCACTTCTAAGATTATTCGAACACCACTAACTCTTGTGTAACAAAGTTGAGATGTCTGCGCTCGAGGACGCGCGCACGCGTGTGTGTGTGTGTGTGACTCATAAGGGGATGTTTTCCATAGCTGTGCACTATGGCACTGCAGGATCTCTGGTTGCTGAGTACTCAGAGGTGCAAGCCCCGATACAGAGCTTGGACTGTGAAGTTATGCATGGGTTCTCAATGGTGTGTGTGGGGTCGGCCCCCCTAATCCCCATGTTGGTTGTTCAACGGTCAACTCTAATATATAGATCAGAGAGGATATCATCCATGTGCTTCATATGAATAACTTTCCCAAATAATCTTTATCTTTTTCAAAGGAAGACATCCTGTAATCCATTTCATAAGATGCTATTGGGAACCTACTCCCCCAGCATGTGAATTATCCCTACAGAGCGCAAGATCCCTGAGAAGGAGGAGCCCTGCACGCTGAGACACCAGGAAAGTAGGCTTTTAGATGATATTGTCTGCTTCTCATGGGATGACGGTGTCTACTGATCCTATTCAAGTGTGTAAAATGAGAGCTCCCTGGCAAGGATCAGCAGAAGGTCTTTTCTGCTGGGCCCTGGGCTCTTCCTTAAAGTGGGGAGGCCAAGAGCCTCAAGAAGGAAGAAAGGAAGGAAGGAAGGAAGGTGGGAGGGAGGGAGGGAGGGAGGGGAGGGTTTGCCCAGTGCCATCAGGCCCGTGTGTCACCCTAAAGAGAAGGGCAGCCATTGCCACTGCTGGAATCATGTCCCCATTTCCTGGGCAGGACATTCAAGAAGGCCTCCTCCTGTGTGTTTCGTGCATCACCTCGACGGTGCCCCCAGGAATAGTCACCGGAGGAAACTGTGCAGCTGAGCCAACCTGCCTGGGAACACGGCCTCCTTCCTTTAAGAAGTGGAAAACTCGCCCAGTGCTCTCTCTGTTGTTGTTTTTCCGGTCCTTATCCTTGTCCTTGTCGTCGGCGTCATCGTCGTTACTGTTGTTAACAAGTGAAAGATAGTGAGTCAGAAAGAGAAAAACAAATATTGTATATTCACACATATATGTGGACTGCAGAAAAATGGTACACATCAACTGGTGTGCAAGGCAGAAATAGAGACACAGATGTAGAGCACAAACATATGGACACCAAGTGGGGAAAGTGGGGAGGGTTGGGGGGGAATGAATTGGAAGATTGGGGTACCAAATTGTACACTCTAAATATATACAGTTTATTGTAAAACATAAAAAGAAAATAAGTTAAAAAAAGAAAAAGTGAATGATGCCTCCGTCTAGAGGAATACTTGGCAGTTATTATGTTCAGGACCATTTCTTTTTCGGCCATTGATGGAAAACTCCTTGGATCCTGTTAGCATTTATGGATTCAAGGAGTGCAGTTCTTCATAGGTTCTGTCACGTCGTTAGGAGGGGAATCCTCATCAAGTTGCTTCAACGAGGACTACGTGTCCTTCAGATGCGGAGATGGAAACGAATGGTGCACTGCGGGGCGGTGGGGGGGCGGGGGCACGATGATAGGCACCCAGGACTCCTTCCCCCAGGCCTCCTTTTGTTCCCTCACTGCTTCCTGGAGAAGGGACACCACACCCCACCCCCACACACACACCCTCTAGGTGTGCTATTTGCTGTCCATAATTTCACGTGCCCTTTGGGCATGGCTGATAGAGACGGACATGAAGCAGCAGGACGGCAAGCTGGCACCTGGGCCTAGGGAAGTTTCACAAGTGAAATATCAGAACTGGAGCTGGGACAGACATGCCTCCCCTTCCCGGGGCCGGGGATGGGGGGGTGGGGTGCAGAAGCTGGGCTGGGGGAGCTGGAGACGAGGGGCACAGAGAGAGGCGGGGAAGGGAGGCCCCTCGTGGGCCTGGGAGAGACGGGGATCGGGGGCGGGGCGGTGGGGGGCAGGTGGCCACTGCTGACCAGCCTCGGTTCGGGTTCCCTGTCCCCCATCCTGCTGAGAACTTGCCTTTGCTTCCTGCCCTCAGGTGTGCGAGAGGAGCATGTTTCTTTTCAATAAAGACCAATACATTATGTCACACTGTGTTTGGTTTTGCTTGTTCATGTTCCAGACGAGGCCAAAGAACTCTCCCAGGGGAGGTGTGGGTACAAAGGATCTGACAGGATGGGAAGGTGCGGGTCCGTGCATGGGCCAAGAAATCCAGAAAATCTGTCGTAGCTGAGACTCAGGCCTTTTTCAGAAATAGGCCAAGAGAGTTCAGCTTTGACCATTCCCTGCCAAGTAGTCATCACAGGTGCTTCCTGGAAGGGATTGAGTTGCAGAAACCAGCGTGGCCCGCAGCCCTCAGGTCTCAGCCCGGCAGGCAGGCAGGCAGGCAGGCAGCGGCTACTGTCTGTTGGTCCCGCCCCACCCCGCCCCCGCCCCCGCCCCCGCCTGCTTCTCCACCGCTCGCTCCTTCCCAAGTCGCCAGGGGCCGATTATAAACCAGTGGAGGGGGGGGAGCGTGTGGGGGGCGGTGTCAGTGAAGAAGATTTGTAGATGTTAGGGTGGAAGCAACTTTAGCAGTTTGAAATGGCTGTGATGATGGGTGTTTGGTTCGACTTTCAGAGTGGCTCTCACAGAAACAGGCACCAGGATGGTTTCCATAGGAGCTGTGGTGGCCATGTCTCTAAAGTTTTCACCAAGTCCTCCAGCTTCGGTCTGTAGGGCTTCAGGCAAAGGGCCGTTTTCGTTGTCAGTGATGCCAAGTCAAAAGGGTGGGCTGGGCGAAAGTGGGAAACATTCATGGAGAGAGTTGTAGCCCGATATTGGGGGCAACTTGAAAGACTTCAGGATCCAGTCCGGTTTTCAGGTGAAAAGCAGCACCCTAAGGAAAATGAATAGCACCAGAATCTCATATCCACAAGTGTGTATTCCCGTTTTATGGAAACGTAACGTGGGCCTCTAAGGAACGCATGCAAGTGACTCTCTTGCCAAAGAAATAAGGAGCCTCACGGAGAGTTTCTGAATTCTGGACGGAGCAGGTAGGGAGAAAAAGAGAAGTGATTCCATTTTGCTGACAAGGGTACAAGTCACCAAATGGATGTCCAACTTTTAAAATAAATTGGGTTTTGTTTGTTTTCATTTTCCCTTGTAGCTGGCAAAGAAAAGATTTCACAATCCGTCCTGTTCTCTCTCTCTCTCTCTCTCACTCAGGTTAGGAGATTCTTTTCTGTTTGAAATAATTGAAGCATTTATAATGTCGTGCAGTTTCAGGTGTACAGCACAGTGATTTAGATAGAAAGATAGGTAGATAGATAGATGATAGATAGATAGATAGATAGATAGATATAGATAGATTCTGTTTCAGATTTTTTTTCTCTTATAGGTTATTACAAAGTATTGAGTATAGTTTCCTGTGCCAAGTCGTAAGAGCTTGTTGATTATCCACTTTATGTATAGGAATGTGTATATGTTCATCCCAAGCTCCTAAGGTATCCGCACCCTGCCCCCCACCCCGGCTTCCCCAATCAGTCCTATTGTAGACAAGTAGTCATACACACACTATCATCCTAGCCCTCAGTTCATTCAGCCCCACGTAGGTCACTCTTTCTTCTCGGAGTCCAGTTTTCCCATCGGCCGTGTCAATCTTGCCTGATGATTGAGTGTGACTGGAAAAGTGATGGTCCCAAGAAGTTTGCAAGAGCTTTTGTGAAGGCTCATAGGACTTGCCCAGCGAAGTGGGTGCCTTGGTCACTGCAGGCTGTGGAAGGTATACCCAAAGTGGCAAACACAATTTTTTTTTAACCGTCTCTATGCCATGGTGAGGACAGAAGGCTTGCAGCAAGGGGAGGCTTCAACCCACATGGAAACCATACTCACCGTCACAGGAACGTTTGGAGGACCCATACTACGTGGCAGTGGAGTGAAGTCCAGTGGCCGGGGTTCAGGGGTTCCTGAGAGAGGAGGTCTGACGCCTCTGGGGACAAAGAGAATTGTTCTCTCCCAGGGTTACAAGCATGACAGGTCAGCCATTGCAGGTAACCTGTAGAAATCTTCCCACCAGCATCTATTTACAATTGGAGCCATTCTAAATGCACCAAGGTGGGTGGCGGAATGTGGGGGGAGGCGGGGAGAAGGGGGGGAGGTTCCCCGGGAAGCCTGAGACATGGAGACCCAGTGGCCGGCCGGGCTGCTGCCCCTCTCTGGGGTCTGCTGTCCCTCTCTGGGGTCTGCTGTAGCCCTGACCCTCTGTTGAATGGACAGAATGGGCGTGTCATGCCCCACTCATCACCTCCCCTTCGGGCCCACAGAGGCGCTTCCGTGAGCTGCCTACACCCCCCTCCAGTCAGCTGGAGGGGAGGGAGTCTGCGGTATGGGTAAGCAAACGGCCCACGGGAGCGTTCGCGGCCAGGGCCCGGGCACGACCTCGGTAGGCTTGCTGCCCTCGGGCTCGCCCCTCGGGCCCTCGAGGGGAGCACGCCCAAGATGCGTGACACAGCCCCCTCTCTCACAGGCCCCGGCCCCCACGATCGCTCCCACGCCCACGCGCAGCCCCCCACGTAGCGGGGGCCACACGGGGCGTGCGCTCAGCCAAGCTCAGCCCCCCGCGGCACGCCGCTGAGGACCAGCACAACGAGGCGGCCCCTGACCCCACCGCCGGGGGGGGAACAGGCGGGCGCACCTCCCTTACCGTCTCGACCCCCCCCAAGAGAGAGCCGCTCACGGCACATGCCACGGTGGCAGAGACCCGAGGGACACGCTGGGAAAGGGGAACAACACCACCGCTCGGCCTCGGGCACCTGAGGGACGACCTGGAGCGCTCCAGGAGCACCACGGAGGGCCAGGCGAGGCACGCTCGCACACCGACGGGGGCGCGCAGCGTGGCGGCGGGGCGGCCCTCCCCGCCGCGGGGAGGGCTGCTCGCGAGGCGTACGCCAAGGAGGCAAAGCGAGAGCGTCTGCTGCATCCGAGGACCCCGGTCCCCGCGCCCACGCTGGGAGGCGGGGGCGGGAGACCGCGGGTTCAGGGCCGGAGGCCGCACCCCTGCCTTCCACACACCCCGGCAGGCGGGGCGGAAGAGAGGCGAGGAGCCCGCGGACAGAACGAGAAGAGCGGTCCCGTCCCCCAGGAACGTCCGTCCCTCGTCTGGCATGGCTTAGGCCCAGCCCGGCGGAGCGTGGCACCACCACATCAATCAGTTGACCCACCCAGCCTAAAGCCACAGCGGGAGAGGCCCGCAGGGGAGGCACGGCGAGGACCCGTCACACTGAGGCCCGCTTCCGCCTCGCCGGCGCCCCTTCCTCTCGGGCAAGAGCAGCCAACCACCCCAGGACGAGAACGCCTGACACGGGGCACAGAGCCTGTGGGGTGGGGTCGTGCCGGCCACTCACCACCGGGTGCCTGCAGCGGGGGCAGCGCACAGGGTCGAGCACCCAACGCCACCTGGCCCCGCCGCCCTCGGGCTCAGCCAGCGGCCGGAGGCGGCCCCGCGGGTCGGAGCAGCCAGACGCGCACGCAAGAGCCGGCACGCAGGCCCAAGCGGGCAGCTCAAGTGGCAAGGACCGAGCCGGGTATCAGACAGCCACCCCCAGCCCGGAGTCCTGCCCGCGTCCGGAGCCCCAGCGTCTATCGGCAACAGACGCAGAAGAACACCATGTCAGCACCTATCTGGTGGCAAAAAGGCCCCATTTCCGGCGAAAAAAATCATCGCGCCCGACAGCGGGGCCCACCCACGAGGTTCACGGGGGCCCCCGGAACCTCGGTCCGGCCACCTGCCCCCAACACTTCCCCATCCACACTTGCCCCGGAGCGCCCAAGGCCACCTGGTCGACCCGGGGATGGAGGGGTGGCAGAGTGGGCCGGGGACACGGGGGAGAGGGAGCGGGCTGGGGACGCCCTCCCCGGTCCCCCCACGCGGGCAGGGACCGGTCCATCCGAGTCTCCGGGCCAGGACTTGGTTCCAAGAAAGAAACTCAGCACCCCTCCAAGCCGCCTCCGATGAGCGGGCCCCATGAGGGACCACGCCCGGGCCCGGGAGCCCCTCCCCGGGCCACCCAGTAGGGCTCGCGCCAGTCCCCACCTCCCGGCCCGGACTCGGGGTGGAGGGCGGAGGGGGGAGACAAAGTCGCGTCCGACGACCGGGACCCATGCGGGCACGGTGACAGGCCGGGTGCACCCTCGCCGGCCACCTGCGCGAGCAGGGGCCGGTCCGTCCACGTCTCCGGACCCATCGGGACTTGAACCCATTTCTCCAGGGAGACGCCCGGAGCCCACGGGGCAACGCACCCAGGCCCGGGCCAGCCTCTCCGGGTCACTGCTGGCGGCCCAGGCCGGTCCTCACCTCTGGAGTCCGGCTCGGAAAACCATCGGTCCGAAAGAATCTGACGACTGGGACGCACGCGCGTCCACCACCGAGCCCGTGGCGGCCTCCACCGGCCTCAACGCTCGGCCCGAGCCGGTCCCCACCTCCGGAGCGGGACGCGGGGGCACCGGGAAGGGAGGTGGGGGGGGTCGGGGAACGAACGCTCCCAAGGGCGGCCCAGGAGAAGGCCGGGCCACCAAGGCCCAGGCGCTCCGGGCACGGCAGACCCTCTCCTCTCCCATCGCGGCGGCACGACCCGACATGGGTTCCCGCAGCCGGAGGGGCACGGGCGCGTGCTGGTCGACCCGGCCAGGCGGCCCCTCCGCCCCGGCTCGGGAGCGCGGCGGCAGTCACAGCCCCATAGATCTGCAGGCCCAATCTCAGGCGACAGCAGGAGGTGCCTACGCCTCGGCGCCACCGGGGCTGCCAGCACCAGCGTGGCTCGCCTCCCGGAACTCTGCTTCGGGCCTGGCGGCTGAGTCACAGCCCTCGACAAGGTCGCAGGAGCTCCGGAGGGAAGGGACAATATAAAAGCGGCCGCCAGGAGGCGCCCGACAACCGGCTCGAACGTCCCCGGGCCGGATCCCGGTCGCCGGCCGGCCACCGAGGACGCCGGAGCGCCGGGCCGCCCAAACGCCCGAGCTCCTCCCGGAGCGGGGCGGGCGTCCCGCGCGGCCCCGAGGGGTCCGCCTCGGAGCTAGCTCCCTGCCCGACACGACACGACACGACACGGCGCGTCCCGATCCCCGGCAGCACACGGGGGCGGGGGTAGCTGGCAAGATGCCGCCGGGAGGCTGCCTGGAAGGGGACGCGATTCCAGGCCATGGGGGGGGGCGCGGGGAATTCCACGGAGACGCCCACAGTGCCACAAGCGAGATCCCCAGCTCCCCGGAGGGTGAGAGGGAGGGAGGGAGGGAGGGAAGGCGGGGACCAGCGAAACGAAACCAGGCAAGCGCTCCGAGAACGACGCAGGAATTCATCCCTTCTGGCACGGAGAAGGGCTTTGGAAAGCTGACACGCAGAGCCCGGAAGCTAGAAACGAAAGTAAACATACACTCTGGCCCCACACAAATGGAAACAAACATCTATTTCCGCACAGACCGCGACAAAGTCCAAAGAGAACACATGGGTGTGTGGGTGGGGAACACGCCCTTGAGGTCAGAACGTGGATTTCAAAACGGACTGACCACAGTCACCGGCGGGCGGGGGCAGGGGCGGGGGCGGGGGGGCGGGGAGCAGCGTGTCAACAGCCATCCACTAAAGAAACCGCGTTCCAGGACATCTACACAATGCAACGTGGTGAGTGTGCGTGCGTGCGTGCGTGCGCGCGCGCACACGCGCGTGCGTGTGAGAGAGAGATTTACAGCAAAGGTTCACAGTGACCTGTCGTCCCACCAAAATCAAACCAAGCCAAACTACCAAAAAGTCAAAGTCAAGCTCTGGGACTGCTGTGGCCCTTCAAGGAGTACGTAAAGGCACACACATATGTACGTGTATGCACACGTGTACACGTACAGACACACACACGTGTACACGTACACACACACACGCATCTGAAAACCTCAAGCATGTCCCATAAGAGGTTCCTGTCCAAAACAGAGCAAGGCCTCATGCAACGCAGCCCCCCAGAACAAGCAACCCGATGGGGAAAGCGGGCAGGAGGCCTGAACAGAGCAGACCAAGACCAGGCATTTTCATCCACAAGGAAACAAAGCCAGAAAAAACCAACAGAAAACAATGCCCACAAAGGAAACAAAGCAACAAGGACGACGACCCCCACCACTCCAACAGCAACCGCAACACAGTTTTCCACTGTCAACAAAGCAACCAACAGTACCTTTCTTGGGGGGTGGGGGCGGGGACAAAACCAAAAGCCAAAGGAAACCTTTCCCTGAAATACAAGAAACAACTGGGGCTGCCTAGCTGGCGCACTGCTTAAGAATCCGCCCGCCACTGCAGGGGACACGGGTTCGATCCCTGCTCCAGGAAGGTCCCACATGCCGCAGAGCAACGAAGCCCGTGAGCCACAACGACTGAGCCCATGTGCCGCAACTCCTGAAGCCCCCGTGCCTGGAGCCCGTGCTCCGCACCAAGAGAAGCCACTGGCAATGAGGAGCCTGCGCACCACAACGAAGGGGAGCCCCCACTCACCACAACGGAAAGAAAGCCCACGCACAGCAAAAAAAGACCCAACGCAGCCCATCAAATACAGAACAATTTTTTTTTTAAATGGAGGGTATGATAAAAAGCGCTGGCATTTCTCTGCACAAGCATACACGGCCAGGCCCAGGATCTGGAATCACGACAGCAAGTTCCAAACGGCAGAGGAAAGTGGCTCCTGACGGGACACCTATTTTTCACGCTGAGAGAGACCACCACCATGTCATGCTGGAGGACTCAGAGATATCACCTGGTGCCTGACAGAATGGCTCCCCGACAACAGATGACACTATGGAAAACAGCACAGAAGTCCCTGAAAGCACTGCACCAACAACTACCACGTGACCCAGCAACTCCACTACGTGCCCACCGAGGGGGTGAGGGTGACACATACACACACGTGTATGTGTATCCACACCTATCCCTATGTAGCCATAGTTAGGGACATACCGATAGCACTCTCTGTGTGCATACGTCTCTACCTAGTCACACACAGGCGCACGCACGTTTATGACTCAACCCTACCAGGGAATGAGGTCTTGCCATCCGCGGAAACATGGAGAGACCCAGAGGGCATTGCACTACACAAGATACCTCAGGTCGCGAGACTATCATGTCTGTGAAGAACGTGCACAGCAATACACACACATGAACACAAAGAAGGAACCGCAAACAGGTTCATCGACACCTAAAAGGAACAAATGGGGGGTGGCCAGAGGAGGGAGGGAGGGGGGAAGAGGGAGACGAGTGCAATAGGTGAGGGAGAGGAAGCGGTGCCCACTTCTAGTTATGAAATAAACAACGCACTCGCAGGATGTCATGTACAGCAGGCGGAATAGAGTCCATCCTACTGTCATGACATCGAATGGTGACAGACAGTAACGAGACTTATCACGGAGATCCCTGGGTCATGTGTAAACATAGCCACTCGCTAGGGTATACACCTGAAAACCAATATACTCTTGTCAGTCTGTTAGACTTCAATTTTAAAAGGGCGGGGGGAGGAGGGAGGGAGGGGGGAGGGGGGCAGAGAAAGGAGGAAGAGGAAGAGGAGGGTGGTGGGGGAGGAAGAGGAGGGGGAGGAGGAGGAGGAGGAGGAGGAGGAGGAGGAAAAAGATGGCTTGCCTTGAAGAAATCAACAAAAGGAAAGAGCGAGAGAGACAGAGACAGAGGCAGAGAGAGACGCGAGATCAAGACTGGACACTCAGGTGACTGCAAGAGTTAAGGGAGATTAAGACAAGAAACAAACTCCCAACAGTAGTTTGGTAAGTCCAAAATCAAGATTTGGATATCATGCTGGCATCAAGCACCAACCCTTCTAAATGGACACAAAGACACACAGGCCTCCCTCACTTGGGGCCAGGGGGGGGTGGGTCGTCAGGACCAGGAAATGACCATGCAAGCGGAAGCTGGAAAAGGCAACCTTGTTCATCCACGGCGGAAACATACCATGGTCCCACAGCATTCAAAACATTGTATCAAAACATGTACAAACGGCTCTTCCTCACTCCCAATGAAAACTGCAGAGAACGTCCAAAACAGCCAACGTATGATTTGCTTAGTAGATTGTCATGGAGAGCCTCGACCAGAAAGCATCGCTTTCGGTTTGTAACATCATAGGAACAGCAGTCTCAACAGCGCTTGCCTTCTTGGCACAGTATCATTTCTACGCCTGGATACACAGTCCTACTTTGGGGTGGGGGGGGTCGGGGTGAGGGAGCCCTGCCAGCAGTTCCTATTTTTCAAAGCAGACCTCTTCCCCCTCCCCCCAACCACCACCACCATTTTTCTTATTTTTTTTCTCTTTCCTCTGGTCTCAGGTTCTGCCCAATCCAGTCCACTGGCCTCCATCCCAGGCCACTGTGGGCTGTGTGTACAGATTTGCAAGATGAAGACAGTTCTCCCCAGAGAACCGGGCAGCCGCCCGGCTGAGATCTAAAAACCGATCTGCTCATGCAATTCCACTTTTTCTTTTTCTCTTTTAAATGGGCTTCTTTCTGTCAAGGAGAAGATTTCCAAATCAAAAGGAGACCGAAAGATTTCTAGGTTCCACAGCTTCAGGATTCCATGGATCGGGGGTGTCAAAAAGTCTGTGCAGGGCCTTCAGTAAAGGCCGTCTTTCTCAGCGCACACAAGTCAACCCGAGACCAAGGCAACCTGAGGGCAAAACCCCTCGCTTGATTTCATTTCTCCCATTAGGCCCCGAACATCAGAGCACGTGTGACAGAGAGAGAGAGAGAGAGAGAGAGAGAGAGAGAAACCCCACAAAAGAGAAACAAACGAAAACCCCAGCAAAGGTTCCATACATTGTTCGCCAGGATTGGAAGTGATGAGGTCGTTGCGGGGGAGGGGGAGAATATGCGGAGGGCACTTGGAAACCTCGCGGTTGCAGCCAGCAGGTGCTGACAGATACGTTTTTGAAAGCGGCTGGCGGCGCCCTTGAGCTTCCTACGGTTCTGACCATACCCGTTCTCAGGGAGGTGGCTGTGGAGCCCAGGATAGGCCACGCCAAAATGCACCTCCGTGGCACAGTGATCATTTGGCGTGACGGTGACCTCAAGCAGGCGGCCAACACAAGAGGGACCCTCGGGCTCTCCTTTGTGTCTCCCTGAAAGCGAGACATCCATCTCTCTCTCGGGTGAAAGGCGCACTCCCTGCATCCACACCTGGAGTTAGGAGGACGCTCCGATCCCCAAAGTAGGGAATTCATTGGGGCCGAGAAGCCTAGGGAGACAAACACTGTGACTTCTTTCAGGGACCCCCCCAAGCCCAAACTCTGTTTAGATTCTTCCTTCCCTCAGGGCACACCCGAAAGCTAAGTCTCTCGGTCTGATCCCTGTCTCACACATGTACTGTCCCTTGGTCTACACAGTCGAAAAGCTGCCCGCCTCAGCCACTTCTCAGGGCTAGAAGGTAAAACAACAACAACAACAACAACAACAACAACAACAAACGAACACGTGTTCCCGCTCCCGCTTCCTCTATCCGCCTGCCTTGAGTCCATGTTAGGATGAGTCCAGCCACGAGGACTCAAGAGGGGCAGAGGGGGAGATTTCCCCCTCCCCCAAACAGGAAGGCATCTGGAACTCTCTTCCCAGTGGCCACCCGGCTCAACTCTGGGTGCCTGAACCCTAGTTTGCCTCCTTTCGATTTTTAAATGCTCTTCCCTGGGTTAGAATCACAAGGAGAGATGCTCACGTGTGTATGTCTTCCAAGTTTTACGTGACATGGGGCAGCCCTCCTAAGAAAGCAAAGAAAGACTCAGAGAAGTGGCAACACCTACAATCTCTTCGGTTCTGCTGAGGAGAGGGAGGAAATCTGGGAAAGTAACTATACTATGGCCCGGGCTGGCGGGCGCCGGGGGTGGGGGTGGGGGGGGCGGGGGAGAGTTAAGGGAGCTAAAGGAGGATGAGATTTCTTAGAAACTCATTCTTAGGCACAGACACATTGGAGGGATGCGGGACCCCACCTCTTCTTTTCCCTTGTGTTGGGAAGATCATTTGGCTCCTGCCAGCTGGGGTTTCATTCCCCCACGAATCATCAGGCGAGTGCTCTGGAGAAAAGAGCGAGAGCACAGGTCAGGCGAACATGGAGAAGATGGCTGCCGGATGCCCGGGGCCACACGGATGTCTTCGGGGGCACAGGCACGTCCACGATCTGTGCACCATGTCTACGGCAGATTGGGTGTGTAGGTCATTTTGAACAGGCTCCCATCCACCTGCCCTCATTGGGGTCCTGTCTCCAGCTCCCCTGAGCGGTGCCGTCACGGCTAGGCGAAGACAGGGCTCCTCCAGGGGCGGGCCCGTGCCAGAGAAAGGGAGACGGCAGTGAAGTCATCGAGCTTTGGGTACTTCTACCAGAGTGACTCTCCTTCATCAAGTCCCCGGCAGGTGGAGGGACACGTCTTTCTGACACAGTGGGGCCAGGGGAGGCTTAGAAAAAGGCTTCTGACAACCGCACCATCAAGTATGAGCTCTCCGTTTCCTTGACGGAAGAGTCCCCCACTTTCCCAAGTGGTAGAGCTAGGAACAGGCCCTTCGGGTCCCATCTTACACGTGAGAATGACATGCTGACTTTACTCCTCTTCAAGGTGGAGTTTGTAAAAGGTCAGCCCTGGAGGAAGGACCCAGCTTGCCAGTCCTCTCATGCTATCATCCAAGCCAAGGAGAGCCGTGCCAGAGCTCCACGGAAGGAATACGGCGATCGGCTGCCTTTGGAGAAGATGGCTCTGTGAGCAGCAGCATGGAAACCAACCGAGAAGCAGGGGCCACTCTAGAGGCCAGCAGGGTCCTTAGGGGCCCAGCCAGGCCAGGCCAGGCCAGGATGGAGAGAGGGGATGGAGCCGGACCTTTGAGGCCCTAGCCTCCACAGCACCTGGGATTCTGCTGGGATTCTTGAGAAACTCACTCCACATTCTAGAAGGGCCTGCGTGTAACAAAGATACGAAGCCATACTTTCCTTAAAGAGCACCTGCCCTCAGGAAGTGGCACTCAGCACGCTCGCTGGTGATGGGCCAGACACACCCATAGACACTCAGGTTCCAGGGAAAAGCTTTGCTCAGCTCTTTCTCCCCTTCTGTCCTCAAAACACAAAGCCATCGCTTCCGGATACCAGGGAAGCTCTCAGGTAGGTTGTGCTGGGGCGGGCGCCAACTAGAACTGTGAAGAGGGGAGATCGGAGCCGCAGAAGCTCTGGGGCCCCGAGGAAAGACGCCGCCGATCCACCTCTCGCACCTTCCTCTCAGCGGGAGGGCCAGGGACTCTCCCTCCGCACAGGATCCTGGCCACACACGAGGGAGGGCCCACACCCACTTTCCTGCTCCTCTTTGCTTGGGGTGGGTTCAGAGACACTGGACTCGGCTCATCCCTCTCCACAGCGGCTCGTCCCTCTCCACAGCCGTGCACGGCAGGCAGCAGAGCAGAAGAACAAGAGCCGGCATCGTCCACCGTTCCCAGAGCTGCTCCATTCCCATCCACGCGCATCCGGATGGGGCGCACAGACAGGGCGCTCGTCCTGAGGTCACCGTGTCGCTCCAGGTGCGGATTCCCGAGATGGTGACATCTCGGTCGAGGAGACCGTCCCCTGTGAGACCACAGGCTTGGCAGTATTGGCGAGAGCATGCTTCGTGGGCCATCTGCAATTCCATGTCACCGGAAACATACCGTGTCAAACTTGTGCTCGGCCTCCAAGTCAAAGGGCTGCCTGAGGACTTTGACCGACAATTCCAGTTGCTCCTGGCCTAAGAGACACAACTTCTCCCAAGGAAACAAACCGTAACACAATGGAAAGTCTGACCTACCTCAAGACGCGTGTTTGACGTGGCACGGCCATGTCCGGAGGCTCATGTGACTTCCATGCGGGGCAGCCTGGGAACCGCCTTTCTGAGTCTCCCCCTCCCCGTGCGACCCCAGGGTAGGGCTGGTGCAAAGAGAACGCTGGATGGGATGTAGGCATTGGAAGTGAAGCCACAGCCAAGGCTCTCTGCAGGCTGTCGCCATCCCACATGGTGACAGGTGGGCACAGAGGTGCAGGGTGGAAGGCTGTCCATCCCCACACACACACACACACACACACACCCGCCGCACTGCGTCTGGCTAGTGTTCCCAGCTGGTGCCCCCTGGACGACAGTGACCCAGGCCACTCCTGGCTGCCTGGCCGCAGATCCACCGAGGGACAGCTGTGCCTTCCCCCGAGTCTCTCCATGTCTCCCCTGTGGCCCCGCACATCGGTGGCTACCTTTCCCTGCGGGCGCTGACAGCTCCATCGGCACTGCCACCTCCGCCACTGCCACCGGGCACTCAGAGGACTGAGAGCCACAGCCTTCCCTCCCCTCCCCTCCCCTCCTCCGCAGCCCAGCCCAGCCCTGCCCTGCCCAGCTGCTCCCAGGCCTCTGGAAGGTCCAGTTCCTAGAACGAGGTCTTCATTCCTGTGACTCCCACGGTGTCTCTGTTTCCATGACACAGACCGGCTATGTTGTCCCGACAGTAGGACACACACAGAAACCCTGTGTGAAAATCATGAGGCTGACAGCATCATTAGTCATCTGAGACAGAAAATCAATAAAGATATCGTATTAAATACACATAATTATAGGTAGGGGTGTGTGTTTGTGTGTGTGTGTGTGTGTGTGTGTCTGTCTGTCTGTTTGTCTGTCTGTCTGTATCTCACTGCAGTATTCACACAAGCATTGCCAGCCAAGCAGAACCTCAGGTCTCTGTGATAATTGTCCCTGGGGATGTTCTGCCGACTGTCACGCAGAGACCGTCGTTGTACGGAGACACAGGTAAAGACGTGTGTTTGTCAAGACAGGAGAACACAGAAAACACATCCTGTTTCACAGGGATGAACTAGTGTCATGATGCCAACCTGGGGACATGGGCTCCCGTTCATGCTCCTGTCCAGGCCCTGCAAGCATTAGGGGACCATCGCTTCTGTCCTTGTATGGGCCGCTCACTGCACTGAGTTCTTAGTCACCTCACGTAGCCCTCACCGCAAATCCACACCTTGAACGTGGTTCTCCTTCCTCATCGCCACCGCCACCACGTTCCTCCTGGTCTCTTTAAACGCGCACGCATCCCTGGTGGGTGGGGTAAGGAGCCAGCTCCCCCCACCCCACCCCACTCCGGTGCCTGCCTGCCTGCCTGCCTGCCTGCCTGCGTGCATGCGTGCGTGGAGTAGAAGCAGGGAATGTTCTGTCGTTCCCCCTTCCCAACCCGCGAACGAAGGAAACCTTCGTGTATCTTTCTATACTTTATGTGCTGTCGCCTACATGTGTTCCCCCATTTTTCTTTATCCACAAGAGCTCCCTGCAGTCCCCGCTCTCTGTATGAACGGCATTCACACACATCCAAAGTGAATTTATTTCAGCTTCTATCGGGTGGCATATCCAGATAGATCCTTTAGGTCAGGAAGCACAGAAACACAGCCAAGTCGAGTGAGTGCTGAACCAGAGTCATTTAGGAATCCTATGAGGTGACCAGTGTGGAAGGAGCATGTGTTCCAAGGCACTTCTTTTGATGTCTTAGGTTTACCTAGCCAGCAATGCAGATCCCATGAAAGTGGCCAGAGATCTTTTCTCCATAGGCTCTCCTGTTACGGAATGCAAGTGTGTTCCCGCACCCACGGACGACACACAGTGAGGCCAAACAAGGGGACACGTCAGAGTTTGGGGCAGGGGAAGGTTTCTAGCATGGCCGAGCAAGGGGAGGGTGGGAATCTTTCTTTTCCAGAAAAGTTAGAACTTCTCTCAAGTTGCATGGGCCCAGAAAATGCTTTCTCCTCTTCGATCATCAGTCAAGGAAAGGTAGCACCTGGTTTTTCACGAGGAGATTTTCTTCCTAATTCCAGTTATCTTATAAAATAAAGAAGAAAAATTCTGTTAATGTTTCACATAAGCGTCCAGGACTATTTCACTTCCATGATTTGAAGAAATGTTATTTTCTCTCTGACTGACACTGTCCTTGAAGGACCAAGCTAAACTTCTAAGGAGCCAAATTCCAAATCATTTTGAGACTAGGAAATACAAAGTGTAGTGTCATAGATTGATTGATCGATCCATTGATTTCATCAGACAGCAGTCGTCACTTCTAAGATTATTCGAACACCACTAACTCTTGTGTAACAAAGTTGAGATGTCTGCGCTCGAGGACGCGCGCACGCGTGTGTGTGTGTGTGTGACTCATAAGGGGATGTTTTCCATAGCTGTGCACTATGGCACTGCAGGATCTCTGGTTGCTGAGTACTCAGAGGTGCAAGCCCCGATACAGAGCTTGGACTGTGAAGTTATGCATGGGTTCTCAATGGTGTGTGTGGGGTCGGCCCCCCTAATCCCCCATGTTGGTTGTTCAACGGTCAACTCTAATATATAGATCAGAGAGGATATCATCCATGTGCTTCATATGAATAACTTTCCCAAATAATCTTTATCTTTTTCAAAGGAAGGCATCCTGTAATCCATTTCATAAGATGCTATTGGGAACCTACTCCCCCAGCATGTGAATTATCCCTACAGAGCGCAAGATCCCTGAGAAGGAGGAGCCCTGCACGCTGAGACACCAGGAAAGTAGGCTTTTGGATGATATTGTCTGCTTCTCATGGGATGACGGTGTCTACTGATCCTATTCAAGTGTGTAAAATGAGAGCCCCCTGGCAAGGATCAGCAGAAGGTCTTTGCTGCTGGGCCCTGGGCTCTTCCTTAAAGTGGGGAGGCCAAGAGCCTCAAGAAGGAAGAAAGGAAGGAAGGAAGGAAGGTGGGAGGGAGGGAGGGAGGGAGGGGAGGGTTTGCCCAGTGCCATCAGGCCCGTGTGTCACCCTAAAGAGAAGGGCAGCCATTGCCACTGCTGGAATCATGTCCCCATTTCCTGGGCAGGACATTCAAGAAGGCCTCCTCCTGTGTGTTTCGTGCATCACCTCGACGGTGCCCCCAGGAATAGTCACCGGAGGAAACTGTGCAGCTGAGCCAACCTGCCTGGGAACACGGCCTCCTTCCTTTAAGAAGTGGAAAACTCGCCCAGTGCTCTCTCTGTTGTTGTTTTTCCGGTCCTTATCCTTGTCCTTGTCGTCGGCGTCATCGTCGTTACTGTTGTTAACAAGTGAAAGATAGTGAGTCAGAAAGAGAAAAACAAATATTGTATATTCACACATATATGTGGACTGCAGAAAAATGGTACACATCAACTGGTGTGCAAGGCAGAAATAGAGACACAGATGTAGAGCACAAACATATGGACACCAAGTGGGGAAAGTGGGGAGGGTTGGGGGGGAATGAATTGGAAGATTGGGGTACCAAATTGTACACTCTAAATATATACAGTTTATTGTAAAACATAAAAAGAAAATAAGTTAAAAAAAGAAAAAGTGAATGATGCCTCCGTCTAGAGGAATACTTGGCAGTTATTATGTTCAGGACCATTTCTTTTTCGGCCATTGATGGAAAACTCCTTGGATCCTGTTAGCATTTATGGATTCAAGGAGTGCAGTTCTTCATAGGTTCTGTCACGTCGTTAGGAGGGGAATCCTCATCAAGTTGCTTCAACGAGGACTACGTGTCCTTCAGATGCGGAGATGGAAACGAATGGTGCACTGCGGGGCGGTGGGGGGGCGGGGGCGCGATGATAGGCACCCAGGACTCCTTCCCCCAGGCCTCCTTTTGTTCCCTCACTGCTTCCTGGAGAAGGGACACCACACCCCACCCCCACACACACACCCTCTAGGTGTGCTATTTGCTGTCCATAATTTCACGTGCCCTTTGGGCATGGCTGATAGAGACGGACATGAAGCAGCAGGACGGCAAGCTGGCACCTGGGCCTAGGGAAGTTTCACAAGTGAAATATCAGAACTGGAGCTGGGACAGACATGCCTCCCCTTCCCGGGGCCGGGGATGGGGGGGTGGGGTGCAGAAGCTGGGCTGGGGGAGCTGGAGACGAGGGGCACAGAGAGAGGCGGGGAAGGGAGGCCCCTCGTGGGCCTGGGAGAGACGGGGATCGGGGGCGGGGCGGTGGGGGGCAGGGGGCCACTGCTGACCAGCCTCGGTTCGGGTTCCCTGTCCCCCATCCTGCTGAGAACTTGCCTTTGCTTCCTGCCCTCAGGTGTGCGAGAGGAGCATGTTTCTTTTCAATAAAGACCAATACATTATGTCACACTGTGTTTGGTTTTGCTTGTTCATGTTCCAGACGAGGCCAAAGAACTCTCCCAGGGGAGGTGTGGGTACAAAGGATCTGACAGGATGGGAGGGTGCGGGTCCGTGCATGGGCCAAGAAATCCAGAAAATCTGTCGTAGCTGAGACTCAGGCCTTTTTCAGAAATAGGCCAAGAGAGTTCAGCTTTGACCATTCCCTGCCAAGTAGTCATCACAGGTGCTTCCTGGAAGGGATTGAGTTGCAGAAACCAGCGTGGCCCGCAGCCCTCAGGTCTCAGCCCGGCAGGCAGGCAGGCAGGCAGGCAGCGGCTACTGTCTGTTGGTCCCGCCCCACCCCGCCCCCGCCCCCGCCCCCGCCTGCTTCTCCACCGCTCGCTCCTTCCCAAGTCGCCAGGGGCCGATTATAAACCAGTGGAGGGGGGGGAGCGTGTGGGGGGCGGTGTCAGTGAAGAAGATTTGTAGATGTTAGGGTGGAAGCAACTTTAGCAGTTTGAAATGGCTGTGATGATGGGTGTTTGGTTCGACTTTCAGAGTGGCTCTCACAGAAACAGGCACCAGGATGGTTTCCATAGGAGCTGTGGTGGCCATGTCTCTAAAGTTTTCACCAAGTCCTCCAGCTTCGGTCTGTAGGGCTTCAGGCAAAGGGCCGTTTTCGTTGTCAGTGATGCCAAGTCAAAAGGGTGGGCTGGGCGAAAGTGGGAAACATTCATGGAGAGAGTTGTAGCCCGATATTGGGGGCAACTTGAAAGACTTCAGGATCCAGTCCGGTTTTCAGGTTAAAAGCAGCACCCTAAGGAAAATGAATAGCACCAGAATCTCATATCCACAAGTGTGTATTCCCGTTTTATGGAAACGTAACGTGGGCCTCTAAGGAACGCATGCAAGTGACTCTCTTGCCAAAGAAATAAGGAGCCTCACGGAGAGTTTCTGAATTCTGGACGGAGCAGGTAGGGAGAAAAAGAGAAGTGATTCCATTTTGCTGACAAGGGTACAAGTCACCAAATGGATGTCCAACTTTTAAAATAAATTGGGTTTTGTTTGTTTTCATTTTCCCTTGTAGCTGGCAAAGAAAAGATTTCACAATCCGTCCTGTTCTCTCTCTCTCTCTCTCTCACTCAGGTTAGGAGATTCTTTTCTGTTTGAAATAATTGAAGCATTTATAATGTCGTGCAGTTTCAGGTGTACAGCACAGTGATTTAGATAGAAAGATAGGTAGATAGATAGATGATAGATAGATAGATAGATAGATAGATATAGATAGATTCTGTTTCAGATTTTTTTTCTCTTATAGGTTATTACAAAGTATTGAGTATAGTTTCCTGTGCCAAGTCGTAAGAGCTTGTTGATTATCCACTTTATGTATAGGAATGTGTATATGTTCATCCCAAGCTCCTAAGGTATCCGCACCCTGCCCCCCACCCCGGCTTCCCCAATCAGTCCTATTGTAGACAAGTAGTCATACACACACTATCATCCTAGCCCTCAGTTCATTCAGCCCCACGTAGGTCACTCTTTCTTCTCGGAGTCCAGTTTTCCCATCGGCCGTGTCAATCTTGCCTGATGATTGAGTGTGACTGGAAAAGTGATGGTCCCAAGAAGTTTGCAAGAGCTTTTGTGAAGGCTCATAGGACTTGCCCAGCGAAGTGGGTGCCTTGGTCACTGCAGGCTGTGGAAGGTATACCCAAAGTGGCAAACACAATTTTTTTTTAACCGTCTCTATGCCATGGTGAGGACAGAAGGCTTGCAGCAAGGGGAGGCTTCAACCCACATGGAAACCATACTCACCGTCACAGGAACGTTTGGAGGACCCATACTACGTGGCAGTGGAGTGAAGTCCAGTGGCCGGGGTTCAGGGGTTCCTGAGAGAGGAGGTCTGACGCCTCTGGGGACAAAGAGAATTGTTCTCTCCCAGGGTTACAAGCATGACAGGTCAGCCATTGCAGGTAACCTGTAGAAATCTTCA